>NW_027638256.1:0-51209 GCF_951216825.1 Electrona antarctica
ACTAAAGTACATCATGGTGTTGGGAGGTACAGTGACTACAGTACATCATGGTGTTGGGAGGTACAGTGACTACAGTACATCATGGTGTTGGGAGGTACAGTGACTATAGTACATCATGGTGTTGGGAGGTACAGTGACTATAGTACATCATGGTGTTGGGAGGTACAGTGACTACAGTACATCATAGTGTTGGGAGGTACAGTGACTACATCATGGTGTTGGGAGGTACAGCGACTACAGTACATCATGGTGTTGGGAGGTACAGTGACTACATCATGGTGTTGGGAGGTACAGTGACTATAGTACATCATGGTGTTGGGAGGTACAGTGACTATAGTACATCATGGTGTTGGGAGGTACAGTGACTACAGTACATCATAGTGTTGGGAGGTACAGTGACTACATCATGGTGTTGGGAGGTACAGTGACTACAGTACATCATGGTGTTGGGAGGTACAGTGACTACATCATGGTGTTGGGAGGTACAGTGACTACAGTACATCAGGGTGTTGGGAGGTACAGTGACTATAGTACATCATGGTGTTGGGAGGTACAGTGACTATAGTACATCATGGTGTTGGGAGGTACAGTGACTACAGTACATCATGGTGTTGGGAGGTACAGTGACTACATCATGGTGTTGGGAGGTACAGTGACTATGGTACATCATGGTGTTGGGAGGTACATTGACTAAAGTACATCATGGTGTTGGGAGGTACAGTGACTACAGTACATCATGGTGTTGGGAGGTACAGTGACTACATCATGGTGTTGGGAGGTACAGTGACTATAGTACATCATGGGGTTGGGAGGTACAGTGACTACAGTACATCATGGTGTTGGGAGGTACAGTGACTACAGTACATCATGGTGTTGGGAGGTACAGTGACTACAGTACATCATAGTGTTGGGAGGTACAGTGACTACATCATGGTGTTGGGAGGTACAGCGACTACAGTACATCATGGTGTTGGGAGGTACAGTGACTACATCATGGTGTTGGGAGGTACAGTGACTATAGTACATCATGGTGTTGGGAGGTACAGTGACTACATCATGGTGTTGGGAGGTACAGTGACTATAGTACATCATGGTGTTGGGAGGTACAGTGACTATAGTACATCATGGTGTTGGGAGGTACAGTGACTCCAGTACATCATAGTGTTGGGAGGTACAGTGACTACATCATGGTGTTGGGAGGTACAGCGACTACAGTACATCATGGTGTTGGGAGGTACAGTGACTACATCATGGTGTTGGGAGGTACAGTGACTATAGTACATCATGGTGTTGGGAGGTACAGTGACTATAGTACATCATGGTGTTGGGAGGTACAGTGACTACAGTACATCATGGTGTTGGGAGGTACAGTGACTATAGTACATCATGGTGTTGGGAGGTACAGCGACTACAGTACATCATGGTGTTGGGAGGTACAGTGACTACATCATGGTGTTGGGAGGTACAGTGACTATGGTACATCATGGGGTTGGGAGGTACAGTGACTACAGTACATCATGGTGTTGGGAGGTACAGTGACTACAGTACATCATGGTGTTGGGAGGTACAGTGACTACAGTACATCATAGTGTTGGGAGGTACAGAGACTATATCATGGTGTTGGGAGGTACAGCGACTACAGTACATCATGGTGTTGGGAGGTACAGTGACTACATCATGGTGTTGGGAGGTACAGTGACTATAGTACATCATGGTGTTGGGAGGTACAGTGACTACAGTACATCATGGTGTTGGAAGGTACAGTGACTATAGTACATCATGGTGTTGGGAGGTACAGCGACTACAGTACATCATGGTGTTGGGAGGTACAGTGGCTACATCATGGTGTTGGGAGGTACAGTGCAAGGGGGCAGGCAGGCTTTCCAACGTTGAAGCTCTGGGTCCTAGTGGTACGAGGAGGGACTACAGGCGGACCCGTGGATTCATGACCGGGAAACCCCGTGCAGCTGGGCTTTAACGTTGAGCGCTCAGTTGCCCTACGTCACTCAGGACCTCAAAGTTGAGGTCCTGGGAGGGACTTCCGGCAGTCTTCCGGGTGCTTCAAAACGCCACTGAGCAACTTCCACTGACATGAATAGCTGGGGGGGCGGAGCTTCGCGCTAGTTCAGTCTCTATTATATATATACTCTATGGTACAGTGACTATAGTACATCATGGTGTTGGGAGGTACAGTGACTACAGTACATCATGGTGTTGGGAGGTACAGTGACTACAGTACATCATAGTGTTGGGAGGTACAGTGACTACATCATGGTGTTGGGAGGTACAGCGACTACAGTACATCATGGTGTTGGGAGGTACAGTGACTACATCATGGTGTTGGGAGGTACAGTGACTATAGTACATCATGGTGTTGGGAGGTACAGTGACTATAGTACATCATGGTGTTGGGAGGTACAGTGACTATAGTACATCATGGTGTTGGGAGGTACAGTGACTACAGTACATCATGGTGTTGGGAGGTACAGTGACTACATCATGGTGTTGGGAGGTACAGTGACTACAGTACATCATGGTGTTGGGAGGTACAGTGACTACAGTACATCATGGTGTTGGGAGGTACAGTGACTACATCATGGTGTTGGGAGGTACAGTGACTATAGTACATCATGGTGTTGGGAGGTACAGTGACGTTAGTACATCATGGTGTTGGGAGGTACAGTGACTACAGTACATCACGGTGTTGGGAGGTACAGTGACTACAGTACATCATGGTGTTGGGAGGTACAGTGACTATAGTACATCATGGTGTTGGGAGGTACAGTGACTATAGTACATCATGGTGTTGGGAGGTACAGTGACTACATCATGGTGTTGGGAGGTACAGTGACTACAGTACATCATGGTGTTGGGAGGTACAGTGTCTATAGTACATCATGGTGTTGGGAGGTACAGTGACTATAGTACATCATGGTGTTGGGAGGTACAGTGACTACAGTACATCATGGTGTTGGGAGGTACAGTGACTACATCATGGTGTTGGGAGGTACAGTGACTATGGTTCATCATGGTGTTGGGAGGTACAGTGACTACATCATGGTGTTGGGAGGTACAGTGACTACAGTACATCATGGTGTTGGGAGGTACAGCGACTACAGTACATCATGGTGTTGGGAGGTACAGTGACTACATCATGGTGTTGGGAGGCACAGTGACTATAGTACATCATGGTGTTGGGAGGTACAGTGACTATAGTACATCATGGTGTTGGGAGGTACAATGACTATAGTACATCATGGTGTTGGGAGGTACAGTTACTACATCATGGTGTTGGGAGGTACAGTGACTATAGTACATCATGGTGTTGGGAGGTACAGTGACTACAGTACATCATGGTGTTGGGAGGTACAGTGACTACATCATGGTGTTGGGAGGTACAGTGACTATAGTACATCATGGTGTTGGGAGGTACAGTGACTACAGTACATCATGGTGTTGGGAGGTACAGTGACTACAGTACATCATGGTGTTGGGAGGTACAGTGACTACATCATGGTGTTGGGAGGTACAGCGACTATAGTACATCATGGTGTTGGGAGGTACAGCGACTATAGTACATCATGGTGTCAGGAGGTACAGTGACTATAGTACATCATGGTGTTGGGAGGTACAGTGACTACAGTACATCATGGTGTTGGGAGGTACAGTGACTACATCATGGTGTTGGGAGGTACAGTGACTATAGTACATCATGGTGTTGGGAGGTACAGTGACTACAGTACATCATGGTGTTGGGAGGTACAGTGACTACAGTACATCATGGTGTCAGGAGGTACAGTGACTACAGTACATCATGGTGTTGGGAGGTACAGTGACTACAGTACATCATGGTGTTGGGAGGTACAGTGACTACAGTACATCATGGTGTTGGGAGGTACAGTGACTATAGTACATCATGGTGTTGGGAGGTACAGTGACTACAGTACATCATAGTGTTGGGAGGTACAGTGACTACATCATGGTGTTGGGAGGTACAGCGACTACAGTACATCATGGTGTTGGGAGGTACAGTGACTACATCATGGTGTTGGGAGGTACAGTGACTATAGTACATCATGGTGTTGGGAGGTACAGTGACTATAGTACATCATGGTGTTGGGAGGTACAGTGACTACAGTACATCATGGTGTTGGGAGGTACAGTGACTACATCATGGTGTTGGGAGGTACAGTGACTATAGTACATCATGGTGTTGGGAGGTACAGTGACTACAGTACATCATGGTGTTGGGAGGTACAGTGACTACAGTACATCATGGTGTTGGGAGGTACAGTGACTACATCATGGTGTTGGGAGGTACAGCGACTATAGTACATCATGGTGTTGGGAGGTACAGCGACTATAGTACATCATGGTGTCAGGAGGTACAGTGACTATAGTACATCATGGTGTTGGGAGGTACAGTGACTACAGTACATCATGGTGTTGGGAGGTACAGTGACTACATCATGGTGTTGGGAGGTACAGTGACTATAGTACATCATGGTGTTGGGAGGTACAGTGACTACAGTACATCATGGTGTTGGGAGGTACAGTGACTACAGTACATCATGGTGTCAGGAGGTACAGTGACTACAGTACATCATGGTGTTGGGAGGTACAGTGACTACAGTACATCATGGTGTTGGGAGGTACAGTGACTACAGTACATCATGGTGTTGGGAGGTACAGTGACTATAGTACATCATGGTGTTGGGAGGTACAGTGACTACAGTACATCATAGTGTTGGGAGGTACAGTGACTACATCATGGTGTTGGGAGGTACAGCGACTACAGTACATCATGGTGTTGGGAGGTACAGTGACTACATCATGGTGTTGGGAGGTACAGTGACTATAGTACATCATGGTGTTGGGAGGTACAGTGACTATAGTACATCATGGTGTTGGGAGGTACAGTGACTACAGTACATCATAGTGTTGGGAGGTACAGTGACTACATCATGGTGTTGGGAGGTACAGCGACTACAGTACATCATGGTGTTGGGAGGTACAGTGACTACATCATGGTGTTGGGAGGTACAGTGACTATAGTACATCATGGTGTTGGGAGGTACAGTGACTATAGTACATCATGGTGTTGGGAGGTACAGTGACTACAGTACATCATGGTGTTGGGAGGTACAGTGACTATAGTACATCATGGTGTTGGGAGGTACAGCGACTACAGTACATCATGGTGTTGGGAGGTACAGTGACTACATCATGGTGTTGGGAGGTACAGTGACTATAGTACATCATGGGGTTGGGAGGTACAGTGACTACAGTACATCATGGTGTTGGGAGGTACAGTGACTACAGTACATCATGGTGTTGGGAGGTACAGTGACTACAGTACATCATAGTGTTGGGAGGTACAGTGACTACATCATGGTGTTGGGAGGTACAGCGACTACAGTACATCATGGTGTTGGGAGGTACAGTGACTACATCATGGTGTTGGGAGGTACAGTGACTATAGTACATCATGGTGTTGGGAGGTACAGTGACTATAGTACATCATGGTGTTGGGAGGTACAGTGACTACAGTACATCATGGTGTTGGGAGGTACAGTGACTACATCATGGTGTTGGGAGGTACAGTGACTATGGTTCATCATGGTGTTGGGAGGTACAGTGACTACATCATGGTGTTGGGAGGTACAGTGACTACAGTACATCATGGTGTTGGGAGGTACAGTGACTATTGTACATCATGGTGTTGGGAGGTACAGTGACTACATCATGGTGTTGGGAGGTACAGTGACTATAGTACATCATGGTGTTGGGAGGTACAGCGACTACAGTACATCATGGTGTTGGGAGGTACAGTGACTACATCATGGTGTTGGGAGGCACAGTGACTATAGTACATCATGGTGTTGGGAGGTACAGTGACTATAGTACATCATGGTGTTGGGAGGTACAATGACTATAGTACATCATGGTGTTGGGAGGTACAGTGACTACATCATGGTGTTGGGAGGTACAGTGACTATAGTACATCATGGTGTTGGGAGGTACAGTGACTACAGTACATCATGGTGTTGGGAGGTACAGTGACTACAGTACATCATGGTGTTGGGAGGTACAGTGACTACATCATGGTGTTGGGAGGTACAGTGACTACAGTACATCATGGTGTTGGGAGGTACAGTGACTACAGTACATCATGGTGTTGGGAGGTACAGTGACTACAGTACATCATGGTGTTGGGAGGTACAGTGACTACATCATGGTGTTGGGAGGTACAGTGACTATAGTACATCATGGTGTTGGGAGGTACAGTGACTATAGTACATCATGGTGTTGGGAGGTACAGTGACTACAGTACATCATAGTGTTGGGAGGTACAGTGACTACATCATGGTGTTGGGAGGTACAGCGACTACAGTACATCATGGTGTTGGGAGGTACAGTGACTACATCATGGTGTTGGGAGGTACAGTGACTATAGTACATCATGGTGTTGGGAGGTACAGTGACTATAGTACATCATGGTGTTGGGAGGTACAGTGACTACAGTACATCATGGTGTTGGGAGGTACAGTGACTATAGTACATCATGGTGTTGGGAGGTACAGCGACTACAGTACATCATGGTGTTGGGAGGTACAGTGACTACATCATGGTGTTGGGAGGTACAGTGACTATGGTACATCATGGGGTTGGGAGGTACAGTGACTACAGTACATCATGGTGTTGGGAGGTACAGTGACTACAGTACATCATGGTGTTGGGAGGTACAGTGACTACAGTACATCATAGTGTTGGGAGGTACAGAGACTATATCATGGTGTTGGGAGGTACAGCGACTACAGTACATCATGGTGTTGGGAGGTACAGTGACTACATCATGGTGTTGGGAGGTACAGTGACTATAGTACATCATGGTGTTGGGAGGTACAGTGACTACAGTACATCATGGTGTTGGAAGGTACAGTGACTATAGTACATCATGGTGTTGGGAGGTACAGCGACTACAGTACATCATGGTGTTGGGAGGTACAGTGACTACATCATGGTGTTGGGAGGTACAGTGACTATAGTACATCATGGGGTTGGGAGGTACAGTGACTACAGTACATCATGGTGTTGGGAGGTACAGTGACTACAGTACATCATGGTGTTGGGAGGTACAGTGACTACAGTACATCATAGTGTTGGGAGGTACAGTGACTACATCATGGTGTTGGGAGGTACAGCGACTACAGTACATCATGGTGTTGGGAGGTACAGTGACTACATCATGGTGTTGGGAGGTACAGTGACTATAGTACATCATGGTGTTGGGAGGTACAGTGACTATAGTACATCATGGTGTTGGGAGGTACAGTGACTATAGTACATCATGGTGTTGGGAGGTACAGTGACTACAGTACATCATGGTGTTGGGAGGTACAGTGACTACATCATGGTGTTGGGAGGTACAGTGACTACAGTACATCATGGTGTTGGGAGGTACAGTGACTACAGTACATCATGGTGTTGGGAGGTACAGTGACTACATCATGGTGTTGGGAGGTACAGTGACTATAGTACATCATGGTGTTGGGAGGTACAGTGACGTTAGTACATCATGGTGTTGGGAGGTACAGTGACTACAGTACATCACGGTGTTGGGAGGTACAGTGACTACAGTACATCATGGTGTTGGGAGGTACAGTGACTATAGTACATCATGGTGTTGGGAGGTACAGTGACTATAGTACATCATGGTGTTGGGAGGTACAGTGACTACATCATGGTGTTGGGAGGTACAGTGACTACAGTACATCATGGTGTTGGGAGGTACAGTGTCTATAGTACATCATGGTGTTGGGAGGTACAGTGACTATAGTACATCATGGTGTTGGGAGGTACAGTGACTACAGTACATCATGGTGTTGGGAGGTACAGTGACTACATCATGGTGTTGGGAGGTACAGTGACTATGGTTCATCATGGTGTTGGGAGGTACAGTGACTACATCATGGTGTTGGGAGGTACAGTGACTACAGTACATCATGGTGTTGGGAGGTACAGCGACTACAGTACATCATGGTGTTGGGAGGTACAGTGACTACATCATGGTGTTGGGAGGCACAGTGACTATAGTACATCATGGTGTTGGGAGGTACAGTGACTATAGTACATCATGGTGTTGGGAGGTACAATGACTATAGTACATCATGGTGTTGGGAGGTACAGTGACTACATCATGGTGTTGGGAGGTACAGTGACTATAGTACATCATGGTGTTGGGAGGTACAGTGACTACAGTACATCATGGTGTTGGGAGGTACAGTGACTACATCATGGTGTTGGGAGGTACAGTGACTATAGTACATCATGGTGTTGGGAGGTACAGTGACTACAGTACATCATGGTGTTGGGAGGTACAGTGACTACAGTACATCATGGTGTTGGGAGGTACAGTGACTACATCATGGTGTTGGGAGGTACAGCGACTATAGTACATCATGGTGTTGGGAGGTACAGCGACTATAGTACATCATGGTGTCAGGAGGTACAGTGACTATAGTACATCATGGTGTTGGGAGGTACAGTGACTACAGTACATCATGGTGTTGGGAGGTACAGTGACTACATCATGGTGTTGGGAGGTACAGTGACTATAGTACATCATGGTGTTGGGAGGTACAGTGACTACAGTACATCATGGTGTTGGGAGGTACAGTGACTACAGTACATCATGGTGTCAGGAGGTACAGTGACTACAGTACATCATGGTGTTGGGAGGTACAGTGACTACAGTACATCATGGTGTTGGGAGGTACAGTGACTACAGTACATCATGGTGTTGGGAGGTACAGTGACTATAGTACATCATGGTGTTGGGAGGTACAGTGACTACAGTACATCATAGTGTTGGGAGGTACAGTGACTACATCATGGTGTTGGGAGGTACAGCGACTACAGTACATCATGGTGTTGGGAGGTACAGTGACTACATCATGGTGTTGGGAGGTACAGTGACTATAGTACATCATGGTGTTGGGAGGTACAGTGACTATAGTACATCATGGTGTTGGGAGGTACAGTGACTACAGTACATCATAGTGTTGGGAGGTACAGTGACTACATCATGGTGTTGGGAGGTACAGCGACTACAGTACATCATGGTGTTGGGAGGTACAGTGACTACATCATGGTGTTGGGAGGTACAGTGACTATAGTACATCATGGTGTTGGGAGGTACAGTGACTATAGTACATCATGGTGTTGGGAGGTACAGTGACTACAGTACATCATGGTGTTGGGAGGTACAGTGCCTATAGTACATCATGGTGTTGGGAGGTACAGCGACTACAGTACATCATGGTGTTGGGAGGTACAGTGACTACATCATGGTGTTGGGAGGTACAGTGACTATAGTACATCATGGGGTTGGGAGGTACAGTGACTACAGTACATCATGGTGTTGGGAGGTACAGTGACTACAGTACATCATGGTGTTGGGAGGTACAGTGACTACAGTACATCATAGTGTTGGGAGGTACAGTGACTACATCATGGTGTTGGGAGGTACAGCGACTACAGTACATCATGGTGTTGGGAGGTACAGTGACTACATCATGGTGTTGGGAGGTACAGTGACTATAGTACATCATGGTGTTGGGAGGTACAGTGACTATAGTACATCATGGTGTTGGGAGGTACAGTGACTATAGTACATCATGGTGTTGGGAGGTACAGTGACTACAGTACATCATGGTGTTGGGAGGTACAGTGACTACATCATGGTGTTGGGAGGTACAGTGACTACAGTACATCATGGTGTTGGGAGGTACAGTGACTACAGTACATCATGGTGTTGGGAGGTACAGTGACTACATCATGGTGTTTGGAGGTACAGTGACTATAGTACATCATGGTGTTGGGAGGTACAGTGACGTTAGTACATCATGGTGTTGGGAGGTACAGTGACTACAGTACATCACGGTGTTGGGAGGTACAGTGACTACAGTACATCATGGTGTTGGGAGGTACAGTGACTATAGTACATCATGGTGATGGGAGGTACAGTGACTATAGTACATCATGGTGTTGGGAGGTACAGTGACTACATCATGGTGTTGGGAGGTACAGTGACTACAGTACATCATGGTGTTGGGAGGTACAGTGACTATAGTACATCATGGTGTTGGGAGGTACAGTGACTATAGTACATCATGGTGTTGGGAGGTACAGTGACTACAGTACATCATGGTGTTGGGAGGTACAGTGACTACATCATGGTGTTGGGAGGTACAGTGACTATGGTTCATCATGGTGTTGGGAGGTACAGTGACTACATCATGGTGTTGGGAGGTACAGTGACTACAGTACATCATGGTGTTGGGAGGTACAGTGACTATTGTACATCATGGTGTTGGGAGGTACAGTGACTACATCATGGTGTTGGGAGGTACAGCGACTACAGTACATCATGGTGTTGGGAGGTACAGTGACTACATCATGGTGTTGGGAGGTACAGTGACTATAGTACATCATGGTGTTGGGAGGTACAGTGACTATAGTACATCATGGTGTTGGGAGGTACAGTGACTACAGTACATCATGGTGTTGGGAGGTACAGTGACTACATCATGGTGTTGGGAGGTACAGTGACTACAGTACATCATGGTGTTGGGAGGTACAGTGACTATTGTACATCATGGTGTTGGGAGGTACAGTGACTACATCATGGTGTTGGGAGGTACAGCGACTACAGTACATCATGGTGTTGGGAGGTACAGTGACTACATCATGGTGTTGGGAGGTACAGTGACTATAGTACATCATGGTGTTGGGAGGTACAGTGACTATAGTACATCATGGTGTTGGGAGGTACAGTGACTACAGTACATCATGGTGTTGGGAGGTACAGTGACTACATCATGGTGTTGGGAGGTACAGTGACTACAGTACATCATGGTGTTGGGAGGTACAGTGACTACAGTACATCATGGTGTTGGGAGGTACAGTGACTACATCATGGTGTTTGGAGGTACAGTGACTATAGTACATCATGGTGTTGGGAGGTACAGTGACGTTAGTACATCATGGTGTTGGGAGGTACAGTGACTACAGTACATCACGGTGTTGGGAGGTACAGTGACTACAGTACATCATGGTGTTGGGAGGTACAGTGACTATAGTACATCATGGTGATGGGAGGTACAGTGACTATAGTACATCATGGTGTTGGGAGGTACAGTGACTACATCATGGTGTTGGGAGGTACAGTGACTACAGTACATCATGGTGTTGGGAGGTACAGTGACTATAGTACATCATGGTGTTGGGAGGTACAGTGACTATAGTACATCATGGTGTTGGGAGGTACAGTGACTACAGTACATCATGGTGTTGGGAGGTACAGTGACTACATCATGGTGTTGGGAGGTACAGTGACTATGGTTCATCATGGTGTTGGGAGGTACAGTGACTACATCATGGTGTTGGGAGGTACAGTGACTACAGTACATCATGGTGTTGGGAGGTACAGTGACTATTGTACATCATGGTGTTGGGAGGTACAGTGACTACATCATGGTGTTGGGAGGTACAGTGACTATAGTACATCATGGTGTTGGGAGGTACAGCGACTACAGTACATCATGGTGTTGGGAGGTACAGTGACTACATCATGGTGTTGGGAGGCACAGTGACTATAGTACATCATGGTGTTGGGAGGTACAGTGACTATAGTACATCATGGTGTTGGGAGGTACAATGACTATAGTACATCATGGTGTTGGGAGGTACAGTGACTACATCATGGTGTTGGGAGGTACAGTGACTATAGTACATCATGGTGTTGGGAGGTACAGTGACTACAGTACATCATGGTGTTGGGAGGTACAGTGACTACAGTACATCATGGTGTTGGGAGGTACAGTGACTACAGTACATCATGGTGTCAGGAGGTACAGTGACTACAGTACATCATGGTGTTGGGAGGTACAGTGACTACAGTACATCATGGTGTTGGGAGGTACAGTGACTAC
The DNA here is from genome assembly GCF_951216825.1 of Electrona antarctica. Lineage (NCBI taxonomy): Eukaryota > Metazoa > Chordata > Actinopteri > Myctophiformes > Myctophidae > Electrona > Electrona antarctica. The sequence goes on from NW_027638256.1 coordinate 11,997, forward strand.
AGTACATCATGGTGTTGGGAGGTACAGTGACTATAGTACATCATGGTGTTGGGAGGTACAGTGACTACAGTACATCATAGTGTTGGGAGGTACAGTGACTACATCATGGTGTTGGGAGGTACAGCGACTACAGTACATCATGGTGTTGGGAGGTACAGTGACTACATCATGGTGTTGGGAGGTACAGTGACTATAGTACATCATGGTGTTGGGAGGTACAGTGACTATAGTACATCATGGTGTTGGGAGGTACAGTGACTACAGTACATCATAGTGTTGGGAGGTACAGTGACTACATCATGGTGTTGGGAGGTACAGCGACTACAGTACATCATGGTGTTGGGAGGTACAGTGACTACATCATGGTGTTGGGAGGTACAGTGACTATAGTACATCATGGTGTTGGGAGGTACAGTGACTATAGTACATCATGGTGTTGGGAGGTACAGTGACTACAGTACATCATGGTGTTGGGAGGTACAGTGACTATAGTACATCATGGTGTTGGGAGGTACAGCGACTACAGTACATCATGGTGTTGGGAGGTACAGTGACTACATCATGGTGTTGGGAGGTACAGTGACTATAGTACATCATGGGGTTGGGAGGTACAGTGACTACAGTACATCATGGTGTTGGGAGGTACAGTGACTACAGTACATCATGGTGTTGGGAGGTACAGTGACTACAGTACATCATAGTGTTGGGAGGTACAGTGACTACATCATGGTGTTGGGAGGTACAGCGACTACAGTACATCATGGTGTTGGGAGGTACAGTGACTACATCATGGTGTTGGGAGGTACAGTGACTATAGTACATCATGGTGTTGGGAGGTACAGTGACTATAGTACATCATGGTGTTGGGAGGTATAGTGACTATAGTACATCATGGTGTTGGGAGGTACAGTGACTACAGTACATCATGGTGTTGGGAGGTACAGTGACTACATCATGGTGTTGGGAGGTACAGTGACTACAGTACATCATGGTGTTGGGAGGTACAGTGACTACAGTACATCATGGTGTTGGGAGGTACAGTGACTACATCATGGTGTTTGGAGGTACAGTGACTATAGTACATCATGGTGTTGGGAGGTACAGTGACGTTAGTACATCATGGTGTTGGGAGGTACAGTGACTACAGTACATCACGGTGTTGGGAGGTACAGTGACTACAGTACATCATGGTGTTGGGAGGTACAGTGACTATAGTACATCATGGTGATGGGAGGTACAGTGACTATAGTACATCATGGTGTTGGGAGGTACAGTGACTACATCATGGTGTTGGGAGGTACAGTGACTACAGTACATCATGGTGTTGGGAGGTACAGTGACTATAGTACATCATGGTGTTGGGAGGTACAGTGACTATAGTACATCATGGTGTTGGGAGGTACAGTGACTACAGTACATCATGGTGTTGGGAGGTACAGTGACTACATCATGGTGTTGGGAGGTACAGTGACTATGGTTCATCATGGTGTTGGGAGGTACAGTGACTACATCATGGTGTTGGGAGGTACAGTGACTACAGTACATCATGGTGTTGGGAGGTACAGTGACTACAGTACATCATGGTGTTGGGAGGTACAGTGACTACATCATGGTGTTTGGAGGTACAGTGACTATAGTACATCATGGTGTTGGGAGGTACAGTGACGTTAGTACATCATGGTGTTGGGAGGTACAGTGACTACAGTACATCACGGTGTTGGGAGGTACAGTGACTACAGTACATCATGGTGTTGGGAGGTACAGTGACTATAGTACATCATGGTGATGGGAGGTACAGTGACTATAGTACATCATGGTGTTGGGAGGTACAGTGACTACATCATGGTGTTGGGAGGTACAGTGACTACAGTACATCATGGTGTTGGGAGGTACAGTGACTATAGTACATCATGGTGTTGGGAGGTACAGTGACTATAGTACATCATGGTGTTGGGAGGTACAGTGACTACAGTACATCATGGTGTTGGGAGGTACAGTGACTACATCATGGTGTTGGGAGGTACAGTGACTATGGTTCATCATGGTGTTGGGAGGTACAGTGACTACATCATGGTGTTGGGAGGTACAGTGACTACAGTACATCATGGTGTTGGGAGGTACAGTGACTATTGTACATCATGGTGTTGGGAGGTACAGTGACTACATCATGGTGTTGGGAGGTACAGTGACTATAGTACATCATGGTGTTGGGAGGTACAGCGACTACAGTACATCATGGTGTTGGGAGGTACAGTGACTACATCATGGTGTTGGGAGGCACAGTGACTATAGTACATCATGGTGTTGGGAGGTACAGTGACTATAGTACATCATGGTGTTGGGAGGTACAATGACTATAGTACATCATGGTGTTGGGAGGTACAGTGACTACATCATGGTGTTGGGAGGTACAGTGACTATAGTACATCATGGTGTTGGGAGGTACAGTGACTACAGTACATCATGGTGTTGGGAGGTACAGTGACTACAGTACATCATGGTGTTGGGAGGTACAGTGACTACATCATGGTGTTGGGAGGTACAGTGACTACAGTACATCATGGTGTTGGGAGGTACAGTGACTACAGTACATCATGGTGTTGGGAGGTACAGTGACTACAGTACATCATGGTGTTGGGAGGTACAGTGACTACATCATGGTGTTGGGAGGTACAGTGACTATAGTACATCATGGTGTTGGGAGGTACAGTGACTATAGTACATCATGGTGTTGGGAGGTACAGTGACTACAGTACATCATAGTGTTGGGAGGTACAGTGACTACATCATGGTGTTGGGAGGTACAGCGACTACAGTACATCATGGTGTTGGGAGGTACAGTGACTACATCATGGTGTTGGGAGGTACAGTGACTATAGTACATCATGGTGTTGGGAGGTACAGTGACTATAGTACATCATGGTGTTGGGAGGTACAGTGACTACAGTACATCATGGTGTTGGGAGGTACAGTGACTATAGTACATCATGGTGTTGGGAGGTACAGCGACTACAGTACATCATGGTGTTGGGAGGTACAGTGACTACATCATGGTGTTGGGAGGTACAGTGACTATGGTACATCATGGGGTTGGGAGGTACAGTGACTACAGTACATCATGGTGTTGGGAGGTACAGTGACTACAGTACATCATGGTGTTGGGAGGTACAGTGACTACAGTACATCATAGTGTTGGGAGGTACAGAGACTATATCATGGTGTTGGGAGGTACAGCGACTACAGTACATCATGGTGTTGGGAGGTACAGTGACTACATCATGGTGTTGGGAGGTACAGTGACTATAGTACATCATGGTGTTGGGAGGTACAGTGACTACAGTACATCATGGTGTTGGAAGGTACAGTGACTATAGTACATCATGGTGTTGGGAGGTACAGCGACTACAGTACATCATGGTGTTGGGAGGTACAGTGACTACATCATGGTGTTGGGAGGTACAGTGACTATAGTACATCATGGGGTTGGGAGGTACAGTGACTACAGTACATCATGGTGTTGGGAGGTACAGTGACTACAGTACATCATGGTGTTGGGAGGTACAGTGACTACAGTACATCATAGTGTTGGGAGGTACAGTGACTACATCATGGTGTTGGGAGGTACAGCGACTACAGTACATCATGGTGTTGGGAGGTACAGTGACTACATCATGGTGTTGGGAGGTACAGTGACTATAGTACATCATGGTGTTGGGAGGTACAGTGACTATAGTACATCATGGTGTTGGGAGGTACAGTGACTATAGTACATCATGGTGTTGGGAGGTACAGTGACTACAGTACATCATGGTGTTGGGAGGTACAGTGACTACATCATGGTGTTGGGAGGTACAGTGACTACAGTACATCATGGTGTTGGGAGGTACAGTGACTACAGTACATCATGGTGTTGGGAGGTACAGTGACTACATCATGGTGTTGGGAGGTACAGTGACTATAGTACATCATGGTGTTGGGAGGTACAGTGACGTTAGTACATCATGGTGTTGGGAGGTACAGTGACTACAGTACATCACGGTGTTGGGAGGTACAGTGACTACAGTACATCATGGTGTTGGGAGGTACAGTGACTATAGTACATCATGGTGTTGGGAGGTACAGTGACTATAGTACATCATGGTGTTGGGAGGTACAGTGACTACATCATGGTGTTGGGAGGTACAGTGACTACAGTACATCATGGTGTTGGGAGGTACAGTGTCTATAGTACATCATGGTGTTGGGAGGTACAGTGACTATAGTACATCATGGTGTTGGGAGGTACAGTGACTACAGTACATCATGGTGTTGGGAGGTACAGTGACTACATCATGGTGTTGGGAGGTACAGTGACTATGGTTTATCATGGTGTTGGGAGGTACAGTGACTACATCATGGTGTTGGGAGGTACAGTGACTACAGTACATCATGGTGTTGGGAGGTACAGCGACTACAGTACATCATGGTGTTGGGAGGTACAGTGACTACATCATGGTGTTGGGAGGCACAGTGACTATAGTACATCATGGTGTTGGGAGGTACAGTGACTATAGTACATCATGGTGTTGGGAGGTACAATGACTATAGTACATCATGGTGTTGGGAGGTACAGTGACTACATCATGGTGTTGGGAGGTACAGTGACTATAGTACATCATGGTGTTGGGAGGTACAGTGACTACAGTACATCATGGTGTTGGGAGGTACAGTGACTACATCATGGTGTTGGGAGGTACAGTGACTATAGTACATCATGGTGTTGGGAGGTACAGTGACTACAGTACATCATGGTGTTGGGAGGTACAGTGACTACAGTACATCATGGTGTTGGGAGGTACAGTGACTACATCATGGTGTTGGGAGGTACAGCGACTATAGTACATCATGGTGTTGGGAGGTACAGCGACTATAGTACATCATGGTGTCAGGAGGTACAGTGACTATAGTACATCATGGTGTTGGGAGGTACAGTGACTACAGTACATCATGGTGTTGGGAGGTACAGTGACTACATCATGGTGTTGGGAGGTACAGTGACTATAGTACATCATGGTGTTGGGAGGTACAGTGACTACAGTACATCATGGTGTTGGGAGGTACAGTGACTACAGTACATCATGGTGTCAGGAGGTACAGTGACTACAGTACATCATGGTGTTGGGAGGTACAGTGACTACAGTACATCATGGTGTTGGGAGGTACAGTGACTACAGTACATCATGGTGTTGGGAGGTACAGTGACTATAGTACATCATGGTGTTGGGAGGTACAGTGACTACAGTACATCATAGTGTTGGGAGGTACAGTGACTACATCATGGTGTTGGGAGGTACAGCGACTACAGTACATCATGGTGTTGGGAGGTACAGTGACTACATCATGGTGTTGGGAGGTACAGTGACTATAGTACATCATGGTGTTGGGAGGTACAGTGACTATAGTACATCATGGTGTTGGGAGGTACAGTGACTACAGTACATCATAGTGTTGGGAGGTACAGTGACTACATCATGGTGTTGGGAGGTACAGCGACTACAGTACATCATGGTGTTGGGAGGTACAGTGACTACATCATGGTGTTGGGAGGTACAGTGACTATAGTACATCATGGTGTTGGGAGGTACAGTGACTATAGTACATCATGGTGTTGGGAGGTACAGTGACTACAGTACATCATGGTGTTGGGAGGTACAGTGACTATAGTACATCATGGTGTTGGGAGGTACAGCGACTACAGTACATCATGGTGTTGGGAGGTACAGTGACTACATCATGGTGTTGGGAGGTACAGTGACTATAGTACATCATGGGGTTGGGAGGTACAGTGACTACAGTACATCATGGTGTTGGGAGGTACAGTGACTACAGTACATCATGGTGTTGGGAGGTACAGTGACTACAGTACATCATAGTGTTGGGAGGTACAGTGACTACATCATGGTGTTGGGAGGTACAGCGACTACAGTACATCATGGTGTTGGGAGGTACAGTGACTACATCATGGTGTTGGGAGGTACAGTGACTATAGTACATCATGGTGTTGGGAGGTACAGTGACTATAGTACATCATGGTGTTGGGAGGTACAGTGACTATAGTACATCATGGTGTTGGGAGGTACAGTGACTACAGTACATCATGGTGTTGGGAGGTACAGTGACTACATCATGGTGTTGGGAGGTACAGTGACTACAGTACATCATGGTGTTGGGAGGTACAGTGACTACAGTACATCATGGTGTTGGGAGGTACAGTGACTACATCATGGTGTTTGGAGGTACAGTGACTATAGTACATCATGGTGTTGGGAGGTACAGTGACGTTAGTACATCATGGTGTTGGGAGGTACAGTGACTACAGTACATCACGGTGTTGGGAGGTACAGTGACTACAGTACATCATGGTGTTGGGAGGTACAGTGACTATAGTACATCATGGTGATGGGAGGTACAGTGACTATAGTACATCATGGTGTTGGGAGGTACAGTGACTACATCATGGTGTTGGGAGGTACAGTGACTACAGTACATCATGGTGTTGGGAGGTACAGTGACTATAGTACATCATGGTGTTGGGAGGTACAGTGACTATAGTACATCATGGTGTTGGGAGGTACAGTGACTACAGTACATCATGGTGTTGGGAGGTACAGTGACTACATCATGGTGTTGGGAGGTACAGTGACTATGGTTCATCATGGTGTTGGGAGGTACAGTGACTACATCATGGTGTTGGGAGGTACAGTGACTACAGTACATCATGGTGTTGGGAGGTACAGTGACTATTGTACATCATGGTGTTGGGAGGTACAGTGACTACATCATGGTGTTGGGAGGTACAGTGACTATAGTACATCATGGTGTTGGGAGGTACAGTGACTACAGTACATCATGGTGTTGGGAGGTACAGTGACTACAGTACATCATAGTGTTGGGAGGTACAGTGACTACATCATGGTGTTGGGAGGTACAGCGACTACAGTACATCATGGTGTTGGGAGGTACAGTGACTACATCATGGTGTTGGGAGGTACAGCGACTACAGTACATCATGGTGTTGGGAGGTACAGTGACTACATCATGGTGTTGGGAGGTACAGTGACTATAGTACATCATGGGGTTGGGAGGTACAGTGACTACAGTACACCATAGTGTTGGGAGGTACAGTGACTACATCATGGTGTTGGGAGGTACAGCGACTACAGTACATCATGGTGTTGGGAGGTACAGTGACTACATCATGGTGTTGGGAGGTACAGTGACTATAGTACATCATGGTGTTGGGAGGTACAGTGACTACAGTACATCATGGTGTTGGGAGGTACAGTGACTACAGTACATCATGGTGTTGGGAGGTACAGCGACTACAGTACATCATGGTGTTGGGAGGTACAGTGACTACATCATGGTGTTGGGAGGTACAGTGACTATAGTACATCATGGGGTTGGGAGGTACAGTGACTACAGTACATCATGGTGTTGGGAGGTACAGTGACTACAGTACATCATGGTGTTGGGAGGTACAGTGACTACAGTACATCATAGTGTTGGGAGGTACAGTGACTACATCATGGTGTTGGGAGGTACAGCGACTACAGTACATCATGGTGTTGGGAGGTACAGTGACTACATCATGGTGTTGGGAGGTACAGTGACTATAGTACATCATGGTGTTGGGAGGTACAGTGACTATAGTACATCATGGTGTTGGGAGGTACAGTGACTATAGTACATCATGGTGTTGGGAGGTACAGTGACTACAGTACATCATGGTGTTGGGAGGTACAGTGACTACATCATGGTGTTGGGAGGTACAGTGACTACAGTACATCATGGTGTTGGGAGGTACAGTGACTACAGTACATCATGGTGTCAGGAGGTACAGTGACTACAGTACATCATGGTGTTGGGAGGTACAGTGACTACAGTACATCATGGTGTTGGGAGGTACAGTGACTACAGTACATCATGGTGTTGGGAGGTACAGTGACTATAGTACATCATGGTGTTGGGAGGTACAGTGACTACAGTACATCATAGTGTTGGGAGGTACAGTGACTACATCATGGTGTTGGGAGGTACAGCGACTACAGTACATCATGGTGTTGGGAGGTACAGTGACTACATCATGGTGTTGGGAGGTACAGTGACTATAGTACATCATGGTGTTGGGAGGTACAGTGACTATAGTACATCATGGTGTTGGGAGGTACAGTGACTACAGTACATCATAGTGTTGGGAGGTACAGTGACTACATCATGGTGTTGGGAGGTACAGCGACTACAGTACATCATGGTGTTGGGAGGTACAGTGACTACATCATGGTGTTGGGAGGTACAGTGACTATAGTACATCATGGTGTTGGGAGGTACAGTGACTATAGTACATCATGGTGTTGGGAGGTACAGTGACTACAGTACATCATGGTGTTGGGAGGTACAGTGACTATAGTACATCATGGTGTTGGGAGGTACAGCGACTACAGTACATCATGGTGTTGGGAGGTACAGTGACTACATCATGGTGTTGGGAGGTACAGTGACTATAGTACATCATGGGGTTGGGAGGTACAGTGACTACAGTACATCATGGTGTTGGGAGGTACAGTGACTACAGTACATCATGGTGTTGGGAGGTACAGTGACTACAGTACATCATAGTGTTGGGAGGTACAGTGACTACATCATGGTGTTGGGAGGTACAGCGACTACAGTACATCATGGTGTTGGGAGGTACAGTGACTACATCATGGTGTTGGGAGGTACAGTGACTATAGTACATCATGGTGTTGGGAGGTACAGTGACTATAGTACATCATGGTGTTGGGAGGTACAGTGACTATAGTACATCATGGTGTTGGGAGGTACAGTGACTACAGTACATCATGGTGTTGGGAGGTACAGTGACTACATCATGGTGTTGGGAGGTACAGTGACTACAGTACATCATGGTGTTGGGAGGTACAGTGACTACAGTACATCATGGTGTTGGGAGGTACAGTGACTACATCATGGTGTTTGGAGGTACAGTGACTATAGTACATCATGGTGTTGGGAGGTACAGTGACGTTAGTACATCATGGTGTTGGGAGGTACAGTGACTACAGTACATCACGGTGTTGGGAGGTACAGTGACTACAGTACATCATGGTGTTGGGAGGTACAGTGACTATAGTACATCATGGTGATGGGAGGTACAGTGACTATAGTACATCATGGTGTTGGGAGGTACAGTGACTACATCATGGTGTTGGGAGGTACAGTGACTACAGTACATCATGGTGTTGGGAGGTACAGTGACTATAGTACATCATGGTGTTGGGAGGTACAGTGACTATAGTACATCATGGTGTTGGGAGGTACAGTGACTACAGTACATCATGGTGTTGGGAGGTACAGTGACTACATCATGGTGTTGGGAGGTACAGTGACTATGGTTCATCATGGTGTTGGGAGGTACAGTGACTACATCATGGTGTTGGGAGGTACAGTGACTACAGTACATCATGGTGTTGGGAGGTACAGTGACTATTGTACATCATGGTGTTGGGAGGTACAGTGACTACATCATGGTGTTGGGAGGTACAGTGACTATAGTACATCATGGTGTTGGGAGGTACAGCGACTACAGTACATCATGGTGTTGGGAGGTACAGTGACTACATCATGGTGTTGGGAGGCACAGTGACTATAGTACATCATGGTGTTGGGAGGTACAGTGACTATAGTACATCATGGTGTTGGGAGGTACAATGACTATAGTACATCATGGTGTTGGGAGGTACAGTGACTACATCATGGTGTTGGGAGGTACAGTGACTATAGTACATCATGGTGTTGGGAGGTACAGTGACTACAGTACATGATGGTGTTGGGAGGTACAGTGACTACAGTACATCATGGTGTTGGGAGGTACAGTGACTACATCATGGTGTTGGGAGGTACAGTGACTACAGTACATCATGGTGTTGGGAGGTACAGTGACTACAGTACATCATGGTGTTGGGAGGTACAGTGACTACAGTACATCATGGTGTTGGGAGGTACAGTGACTACATCATGGTGTTGGGAGGTACAGTGACTATAGTACATCATGGTGTTGGGAGGTACAATGACTATAGTACATCATGGTGTCAGGAGGTACAGTGACTACAGTACATCATGGTGTTGGGAGGTACAGTGACTACAGTACATCATGGTGTTGGGAGGTACAGTGACTACAGTACATCATGGTGTTGGGAGGTACAGTGACTATAGTACATCATGGTGTTGGGAGGTACAGTGACTATAGTACATCATGGTGTTGGGAGGTACAGTGACTACAGTACATCATAGTGTTGGGAGGTACAGTGACTACATCATGGTGTTGGGAGGTACAGCGACTACAGTACATCATGGTGTTGGGAGGTACAGTGACTACATCATGGTGTTGGGAGGTACAGTGACTATAGTACATCATGGTGTTGGGAGGTACAGTGACTATAGTACATCATGGTGTTGGGAGGTACAGTGACTACAGTACATCATAGTGTTGGGAGGTACAGTGACTACATCATGGTGTTGGGAGGTACAGCGACTACAGTACATCATGGTGTTGGGAGGTACAGTGACTACATCATGGTGTTGGGAGGTACAGTGACTATAGTACATCATGGTGTTGGGAGGTACAGTGACTATAGTACATCATGGTGTTGGGAGGTACAGTGACTACAGTACATCATGGTGTTGGGAGGTACAGTGACTATAGTACATCATGGTGTTGGGAGGTACAGCGACTACAGTACATCATGGTGTTGGGAGGTACAGTGACTACATCATGGTGTTGGGAGGTACAGTGACTATAGTACATCATGGGGTTGGGAGGTACAGTGACTACAGTACATCATGGTGTTGGGAGGTACAGTGACTACAGTACATCATGGTGTTGGGAGGTACAGTGACTACAGTACACCATAGTGTTGGGAGGTACAGTGACTACATCATGGTGTTGGGAGGTACAGCGACTACAGTACATCATGGTGTTGGGAGGTACAGTGACTACATCATGGTGTTGGGAGGTACAGTGACTATAGTACATCATGGTGTTGGGAGGTACAGTGACTACAGTACATCATGGTGTTGGGAGGTACAGTGACTATAGTACATCATGGTGTTGGGAGGTACAGCGACTACAGTACATCATGGTGTTGGGAGGTACAGTGACTACATCATGGTGTTGGGAGGTACAGTGACTATAGTACATCATGGGGTTGGGAGGTACAGTGACTACAGTACATCATGGTGTTGGGAGGTACAGTGACTACAGTACATCATGGTGTTGGGAGGTACAGTGACTACAGTACATCATAGTGTTGGGAGGTACAGTGACTACATCATGGTGTTGGGAGGTACAGCGACTACAGTACATCATGGTGTTGGGAGGTACAGTGACTACATCATGGTGTTGGGAGGTACAGCGACTACAGTACATCATGGTGTTGGGAGGTACAGTGACTACATCATGGTGTTGGGAGGTACAGTGACTATAGTACATCATGGGGTTGGGAGGTACAGTGACTACAGTACACCATAGTGTTGGGAGGTACAGTGACTACATCATGGTGTTGGGAGGTACAGCGACTACAGTACATCATGGTGTTGGGAGGTACAGTGACTACATCATGGTGTTGGGAGGTACAGTGACTATAGTACATCATGGTGTTGGGAGGTACAGTGACTACAGTACATCATGGTGTTGGGAGGTACAGTGACTACAGTACATCATGGTGTTGGGAGGTACAGCGACTACAGTACATCATGGTGTTGGGAGGTACAGTGACTACATCATGGTGTTGGGAGGTACAGTGACTATAGTACATCATGGGGTTGGGAGGTACAGTGACTACAGTACATCATGGTGTTGGGAGGTACAGTGACTACAGTACATCATGGTGTTGGGAGGTACAGTGACTACAGTACATCATAGTGTTGGGAGGTACAGTGACTACATCATGGTGTTGGGAGGTACAGCGACTACAGTACATCATGGTGTTGGGAGGTACAGTGACTACATCATGGTGTTGGGAGGTACAGTGACTATAGTACATCATGGTGTTGGGAGGTACAGTGACTATAGTACATCATGGTGTTGGGAGGTACAGTGACTATAGTACATCATGGTGTTGGGAGGTACAGTGACTACAGTACATCATGGTGTTGGGAGGTACAGTGACTACATCATGGTGTTGGGAGGTACAGTGACTACAGTACATCATGGTGTTGGGAGGTACAGTGACTACAGTACATCATGGTGTCAGGAGGTACAGTGACTACAGTACATCATGGTGTTGGGAGGTACAGTGACTACAGTACATCATGGTGTTGGGAGGTACAGTGACTACAGTACATCATGGTGTTGGGAGGTACAGTGACTATAGTACATCATGGTGTTGGGAGGTACAGTGACTACAGTACATCATAGTGTTGGGAGGTACAGTGACTACATCATGGTGTTGGGAGGTACAGCGACTACAGTACATCATGGTGTTGGGAGGTACAGTGACTACATCATGGTGTTGGGAGGTACAGTGACTATAGTACATCATGGTGTTGGGAGGTACAGTGACTATAGTACATCATGGTGTTGGGAGGTACAGTGACTACAGTACATCATAGTGTTGGGAGGTACAGTGACTACATCATGGTGTTGGGAGGTACAGCGACTACAGTACATCATGGTGTTGGGAGGTACAGTGACTACATCATGGTGTTGGGATGTACAGTGACTATAGTACATCATGGTGTTGGGAGGTACAGTGACTATAGTACATCATGGTGTTGGGAGGTACAGTGACTACAGTACATCATGGTGTTGGGAGGTACAGTGACTATAGTACATCATGGTGTTGGGAGGTACAGCGACTACAGTACATCATGGTGTTGGGAGGTACAGTGACTACATCATGGTGTTGGGAGGTACAGTGACTATAGTACATCATGGGGTTGGGAGGTACAGTGACTACAGTACATCATGGTGTTGGGAGGTACAGTGACTACAGTACATCATGGTGTTGGGAGGTACAGTGACTACAGTACATCATAGTGTTGGGAGGTACAGTGACTACATCATGGTGTTGGGAGGTACAGCGACTACAGTACATCATGGTGTTGGGAGGTACAGTGACTACATCATGGTGTTGGGAGGTACAGTGACTATAGTACATCATGGTGTTGGGAGGTACAGTGACTATAGTACATCATGGTGTTGGGAGGTACAGTGACTATAGTACATCATGGTGTTGGGAGGTACAGTGACTACAGTACATCATGGTGTTGGGAGGTACAGTGACTACATCATGGTGTTGGGAGGTACAGTGACTACAGTACATCATGGTGTTGGGAGGTACAGTGACTACAGTACATCATGGTGTTGGGAGGTACAGTGACTACATCATGGTGTTTGGAGGTACAGTGACTATAGTACATCATGGTGTTGGGAGGTACAGTGACGTTAGTACATCATGGTGTTGGGAGGTACAGTGACTACAGTACATCACGGTGTTGGGAGGTACAGTGACTACAGTACATCATGGTGTTGGGAGGTACAGTGACTATAGTACATCATGGTGATGGGAGGTACAGTGACTATAGTACATCATGGTGTTGGGAGGTACAGTGACTACATCATGGTGTTGGGAGGTACAGTGACTACAGTACATCATGGTGTTGGGAGGTACAGTGACTATAGTACATCATGGTGTTGGGAGGTACAGTGACTATAGTACATCATGGTGTTGGGAGGTACAGTGACTACAGTACATCATGGTGTTGGGAGGTACAGTGACTACATCATGGTGTTGGGAGGTACAGTGACTATGGTTCATCATGGTGTTGGGAGGTACAGTGACTACATCATGGTGTTGGGAGGTACAGTGACTACATCATGGTGTTGGGAGGTACAGTGACTATGGTTCATCATGGTGTTGGGAGGTACAGTGACTACATCATGGTGTTGGGAGGTACAGTGACTACAGTACATCATGGTGTTGGGAGGTACAGTGACTATGGTTCATCATGGTGTTGGGAGGTACAGTGACTACATCATGGTGTTGGGAGGTACAGTGACTACAGTACATCATGGTGTTGGGAGGTACAGTGACTATTGTACATCATGGTGTTGGGAGGTACAGTGACTACATCATGGTGTTGGGAGGTACAGTGACTATAGTACATCATGGTGTTGGGAGGTACAGCGACTACAGTACATCATGGTGTTGGGAGGTACAGTGACTACATCATGGTGTTGGGAGGCACAGTGACTATAGTACATCATGGTGTTGGGAGGTACAGTGACTATAGTACATCATGGTGTTGGGAGGTACAGTGACTACAGTACATCATGGTGTTGGGAGGTACAGTGACTACATCATGGTGTTGGGAGGTACAGTGACTATGGTTCATCATGGTGTTGGGAGGTACAGTGACTACATCATGGTGTTGGGAGGTACAGTGACTACAGTACATCATGGTGTTGGGAGGTACAGTGACTATTGTACATCATGGTGTTGGGAGGTACAGTGACTACATCATGGTGTTGGGAGGTACAGTGACTATAGTACATCATGGTGTTGGGAGGTACAGCGACTACAGTACATCATGGTGTTGGGAGGTACAGTGACTACATCATGGTGTTGGGAGGCACAGTGACTATAGTACATCATGGTGTTGGGAGGTACAGTGACTATAGTACATCATGGTGTTGGGAGGTACAATGACTATAGTACATCATGGTGTTGGGAGGTACAGTGACTACATCATGGTGTTGGGAGGTACAGTGACTATAGTACATCATGGTGTTGGGAGGTACAGTGACTACAGTACATCATGGTGTTGGGAGGTACAGTGACTACAGTACATCATGGTGTTGGGAGGTACAGTGATTACATCATGGTGTTGGGAGGTACAGTGACTACAGTACATCATGGTGTTGGGAGGTACAGTGACTACAGTACATCATGGTGTTGGGAGGTACAGTGACTACAGTACATCATGGTGTTTGGAGGTACAGTGACTACATCATGGTGTTGGGAGGTACAGTGACTATAGTACATCATGGTGTTGGGAGGTACAATGACTATAGTACATCATGGTGTCAGGAGGTACAGTGACTACAGTACATCATGGTGTTGGGAGGTACAGTGACTACAGTACATCATGGTGTTGGGAGGTACAGTGACTACAGTACATCATGGTGTTGGGAGGTACAGTGACTATAGTACATCATGGTGTTGGGAGGTACAGTGACTATAGTACATCATGGTGTTGGGAGGTACAGTGACTACAGTACATCATAGTGTTGGGAGGTACAGTGACTACATCATGGTGTTGGGAGGTACAGCGACTACAGTACATCATGGTGTTGGGAGGTACAGTGACTACATCATGGTGTTGGGAGGTACAGTGACTATAGTACATCATGGTGTTGGGAGGTACAGTGACTATAGTACATCATGGTGTTGGGAGGTACAGTGACTACAGTACATCATAGTGTTGGGAGGTACAGTGACTACATCATGGTGTTGGGAGGTACAGCGACTACAGTACATCATGGTGTTGGGAGGTACAGTGACTACATCATGGTGTTGGGAGGTACAGTGACTATAGTACATCATGGTGTTGGGAGGTACAGTGACTATAGTACATCATGGTGTTGGGAGGTACAGTGACTACAGTACATCATGGTGTTGGGAGGTACAGTGACTATAGTACATCATGGTGTTGGGAGGTACAGCGACTACAGTACATCATGGTGTTGGGAGGTACAGTGACTACATCATGGTGTTGGGAGGTACAGTGACTATAGTACATCATGGGGTTGGGAGGTACAGTGACTACAGTACATCATGGTGTTGGGAGGTACAGTGACTACAGTACATCATGGTGTTGGGAGGTACAGTGACTACAGTACACCATAGTGTTGGGAGGTACAGTGACTACATCATGGTGTTGGGAGGTACAGCGACTACAGTACATCATGGTGTTGGGAGGTACAGTGACTACATCATGGTGTTGGGAGGTACAGTGACTATAGTACATCATGGTGTTGGGAGGTACAGTGACTACAGTACATCATGGTGTTGGGAGGTACAGTGACTATAGTACATCATGGTGTTGGGAGGTACAGCGACTACAGTACATCATGGTGTTGGGAGGTACAGTGACTACATCATGGTGTTGGGAGGTACAGTGACTATAGTACATCATGGGGTTGGGAGGTACAGTGACTACAGTACATCATGGTGTTGGGAGGTACAGTGACTACAGTACATCATGGTGTTGGGAGGTACAGTGACTACAGTACATCATAGTGTTGGGAGGTACAGTGACTACATCATGGTGTTGGGAGGTACAGCGACTACAGTACATCATGGTGTTGGGAGGTACAGTGACTACATCATGGTGTTGGGAGGTACAGCGACTACAGTACATCATGGTGTTGGGAGGTACAGTGACTACATCATGGTGTTGGGAGGTACAGTGACTATAGTACATCATGGGGTTGGGAGGTACAGTGACTACAGTACACCATAGTGTTGGGAGGTACAGTGACTACATCATGGTGTTGGGAGGTACAGCGACTACAGTACATCATGGTGTTGGGAGGTACAGTGACTACATCATGGTGTTGGGAGGTACAGTGACTATAGTACATCATGGTGTTGGGAGGTACAGTGACTACAGTACATCATGGTGTTGGGAGGTACAGCGACTACAGTACATCATGGTGTTGGGAGGTACAGTGACTACATCATGGTGTTGGGAGGTACAGTGACTATAGTACATCATGGGGTTGGGAGGTACAGTGACTACAGTACATCATGGTGTTGGGAGGTACAGTGACTACAGTACATCATGGTGTTGGGAGGTACAGTGACTACAGTACATCATAGTGTTGGGAGGTACAGTGACTACATCATGGTGTTGGGAGGTACAGCGACTACAGTACATCATGGTGTTGGGAGGTACAGTGACTACATCATGGTGTTGGGAGGTACAGTGACTATAGTACATCATGGTGTTGGGAGGTACAGTGACTATAGTACATCATGGTGTTGGGAGGTACAGTGACTATAGTACATCATGGTGTTGGGAGGTACAGTGACTACAGTACATCATGGTGTTGGGAGGTACAGTGACTACATCATGGTGTTGGGAGGTACAGTGACTACAGTACATCATGGTGTTGGGAGGTACAGTGACTACAGTACATCATGGTGTCAGGAGGTACAGTGACTACAGTACATCATGGTGTTGGGAGGTACAGTGACTACAGTACATCATGGTGTTGGGAGGTACAGTGACTACAGTACATCATGGTGTTGGGAGGTACAGTGACTATAGTACATCATGGTGTTGGGAGGTACAGTGACTACAGTACATCATAGTGTTGGGAGGTACAGTGACTACATCATGGTGTTGGGAGGTACAGTGACTATAGTACATCATGGGGTTGGGAGGTACAGTGACTACAGTACATCATGGTGTTGGGAGGTACAGTGACTACAGTACATCATGGTGTTGGGAGGTACAGTGACTACAGTACATCATAGTGTTGGGAGGTACAGTGACTACATCATGGTGTTGGGAGGTACAGCGACTACAGTACATCATGGTGTTGGGAGGTACAGTGACTACATCATGGTGTTGGGAGGTACAGTGACTATAGTACATCATGGTGTTGGGAGGTACAGTGACTATAGTACATCATGGTGTTGGGAGGTACAGTGACTATAGTACATCATGGTGTTGGGAGGTACAGTGACTACAGTACATCATGGTGTTGGGAGGTACAGTGACTACATCATGGTGTTGGGAGGTACAGTGACTACAGTACATCATGGTGTTGGGAGGTACAGTGACTACAGTACATCATGGTGTCAGGAGGTACAGTGACTACAGTACATCATGGTGTTGGGAGGTACAGTGACTACAGTACATCATGGTGTTGGGAGGTACAGTGACTACAGTACATCATGGTGTTGGGAGGTACAGTGACTATAGTACATCATGGTGTTGGGAGGTACAGTGACTACAGTACATCATAGTGTTGGGAGGTACAGTGACTACATCATGGTGTTGGGAGGTACAGCGACTACAGTACATCATGGTGTTGGGAGGTACAGTGACTACATCATGGTGTTGGGAGGTACAGTGACTATAGTACATCATGGTGTTGGGAGGTACAGTGACTACAGTACATCATAGTGTTGGGAGGTACAGTGACTACATCATGGTGTTGGGAGGTACAGCGACTACAGTACATCATGGTGTTGGGAGGTACAGTGACTACATCATGGTGTTGGGAGGTACAGTGACTATAGTACATCATGGTGTTGGGAGGTACAGTGACTATAGTACATCATGGTGTTGGGAGGTACAGTGACTACAGTACATCATGGTGTTGGGAGGTACAGTGACTATAGTACATCATGGTGTTGGGAGGTACAGCGACTACAGTACATCATGGTGTTGGGAGGTACAGTGACTACATCATGGTGTTGGGAGGTACAGTGACAATAGTACATCATGGGGTTGGGAGGTACAGTGACTACAGTACATCATGGTGTTGGGAGGTACAGTGACTACAGTACATCATGGTGTTGGGAGGTACAGTGACTACAGTACATCATAGTGTTGGGAGGTACAGTGACTACATCATGGTGTTGGGAGGTACAGCGACTACAGTACATCATGGTGTTGGGAGGTACAGTGACTACATCATGGTGTTGGGAGGTACAGTGACTATAGTACATCATGGTGTTGGGAGGTACAGTGACTATAGTACATCATGGTGTTGGGAGGTACAGTGACTATAGTACATCATGGTGTTGGGAGGTACAGTGACTACAGTACATCATGGTGTTGGGAGGTACAGTGACTACATCATGGTGTTGGGAGGTACAGTGACTACAGTACATCATGGTGTTGGGAGGTACAGTGACTACAGTACATCATGGTGTTGGGAGGTACAGTGACTACATCATGGTGTTTGGAGGTACAGTGACTATAGTACATCATGGTGTTGGGAGGTACAGTGACGTTAGTACATCATGGTGTTGGGAGGTACAGTGACTACAGTACATCACGGTGTTGGGAGGTACAGTGACTACAGTACATCATGGTGTTGGGAGGTACAGTGACTATAGTACATCATGGTGATGGGAGGTACAGTGACTATAGTACATCATGGTGTTGGGAGGTACAGTGACTACATCATGGTGTTGGGAGGTACAGTGACTACAGTACATCATGGTGTTGGGAGGTACAGTGACTATAGTACATCATGGTGTTGGGAGGTACAGTGACTATAGTACATCATGGTGTTGGGAGGTACAGTGACTACAGTACATCATGGTGTTGGGAGGTACAGTGACTACATCATGGTGTTGGGAGGTACAGTGACTATGGTTCATCATGGTGTTGGGAGGTACAGTGACTACATCATGGTGTTGGGAGGTACAGTGACTACAGTACATCATGGTGTTGGGAGGTACAGTGACTATTGTACATCATGGTGTTGGGAGGTACAGTGACTACATCATGGTGTTGGGAGGTACAGTGACTATAGTACATCATGGTGTTGGGAGGTACAGCGACTACAGTACATCATGGTGTTGGGAGGTACAGTGACTACATCATGGTGTTGGGAGGCACAGTGACTATAGTACATCATGGTGTTGGGAGGTACAGTGACTATAGTACATCATGGTGTTGGGAGGTACAATGACTATAGTACATCATGGTGTTGGGAGGTACAGTGACTACATCATGGTGTTGGGAGGTACATTGACTATAGTACATCATGGTGTTGGGAGGTACAGTGACTACAGTACATCATGGTGTTGGGAGGTACAGTGACTACAGTACATCATGGTGTTGGGAGGTACAGTGACTACATCATGGTGTTGGGAGGTACAGTGACTACAGTACATCATGGTGTTGGGAGGTACAGTGACTACAGTACATCATGGTGTTGGGAGGTACAGTGACTACAGTACATCATGGTGTTGGGAGGTACAGTGACTACATCATGGTGTTGGGAGGTACAGTGACTATAGTACATCATGGTGTTGGGAGGTACAATGACTATAGTACATCATGGTGTCAGGAGGTACAGTGACTACAGTACATCATGGTGTTGGGAGGTACAGTGACTACAGTACATCATGGTGTTGGGAGGTACAGTGACTACAGTACATCATGGTGTTGGGAGGTACAGTGACTATAGTACATCATGGTGTTGGGAGGTACAGTGACTATAGTACATCATGGTGTTGGGAGGTACAGCGACTACAGTACATCATGGTGTTGGGAGGTACAGTGACTACATCATGGTGTTGGGAGGTACAGTGACTATAGTACATCATGGTGTTGGGAGGTACAGTGACTACAGTACATCATGGTGTTGGGAGGTACAGTGACTATAGTACATCATGGTGTTGGGAGGTACAGCGACTACAGTACATCATGGTGTTGGGAGGTACAGTGACTACATCATGGTGTTGGGAGGTACAGTGACTATAGTACATCATGGGGTTGGGAGGTACAGTGACTACAGTACATCATGGTGTTGGGAGGTACAGTGACTACAGTACATCATGGTGTTGGGAGGTACAGTGACTATAGTACATCATGGTGTTGGGAGGTACAGCGACTACAGTACATCATGGTGTTGGGAGGTACAGTGACTACATCATGGTGTTGGGAGGTACAGTGACTATAGTACATCATGGGGTTGGGAGGTACAGTGACTACAGTACATCATGGTGTTGGGAGGTACAGTGACTACAGTACATCATGGTGTTGGGAGGTACAGTGACTACAGTACACCATAGTGTTGGGAGGTACAGTGACTACATCATGGTGTTGGGAGGTACAGCGACTACAGTACATCATGGTGTTGGGAGGTACAGTGACTACATCATGGTGTTGGGAGGTACAGTGACTATAGTACATCATGGTGTTGGGAGGTACAGTGACTACAGTACATCATGGTGTTGGGAGGTACAGTGACTATAGTACATCATGGTGTTGGGAGGTACAGCGACTACAGTACATCATGGTGTTGGGAGGTACAGTGACTACATCATGGTGTTGGGAGGTACAGTGACTATAGTACATCATGGGGTTGGGAGGTACAGTGACTACAGTACATCATGGTGTTGGGAGGTACAGTGACTACAGTACATCATGGTGTTGGGAGGTACAGTGACTACAGTACATCATAGTGTTGGGAGGTACAGTGACTACATCATGGTGTTGGGAGGTACAGCGACTACAGTACATCATGGTGTTGGGAGGTACAGTGACTACATCATGGTGTTGGGAGGTACAGTGACTATAGTACATCATGGTGTTGGGAGGTACAGTGACTATAGTACATCATGGTGTTGGGAGGTACAGTGACTATAGTACATCATGGTGTTGGGAGGTACAGTGACTACAGCACATCATGGTGTTGGGAGGTACAGTGACTACATCATGGTGTTGGGAGGTACAGTGACTACAGTACATCATGGTGTTGGGAGGTACAGTGACTACAGTACATCATGGTGTTGGGAGGTACAGTGACTACATCATGGTGTTGGGAGGTACAGTGACTATAGTACATCATGGTGTTGGGAGGTACAGTGACGTTAGTACATCATGGTGTTGGGAGGTACAGTGACTACAGTACATCACGGTGTTGGGAGGTACAGTGACTACAGTACATCATGGTGTTGGGAGGTACAGTGACTATAGTACATCATGGTGTTGGGAGGTACAGTGACTATAGTACATCATGGTGTTGGGAGGTACAGTGACTACATCATGGTGTTGGGAGGTACAGTGACTACAGTACATCATGGTGTTGGGAGGTACAGTGACTATAGTACATCATGGTGTTGGGAGGTACAGTGACTATAGTACATCATGGTGTTGGGAGGTACAGTGACTACAGTACATCATGGTGTTGGGAGGTACAGTGACTACATCATGGTGTTGGGAGGTACAGTGACTATGGTTCATCATGGTGTTGGGAGGTACAGTGACTACATCATGGTGTTGGGAGGTACAGTGACTACAGTACATCATGGTGTTGGGAGGTACAGCGACTACAGTACATCATGGTGTTGGGAGGTACAGTGACTACATCATGGTGTTGGGAGGCACAGTGACTATAGTACATCATGGTGTTGGGAGGTACAGTGACTATAGTACATCATGGTGTTGGGAGGTACAATGACTATAGTACATCATGGTGTTGGGAGGTACAGTGACTACATCATGGTGTTGGGAGGTACAGTGACTATAGTACATCATGGTGTTGGGAGGTACAGTGACTACAGTACATCATGGTGTTGGGAGGTACAGTGACTACATCATGGTGTTGGGAGGTACAGTGACTATAGTACATCATGGTGTTGGGAGGTACAGTGACTACAGTACATCATGGTGTTGGGAGGTACAGTGACTACAGTACATCATGGTGTTGGGAGGTACAGTGACTACATCATGGTGTTGGGAGGTACAGCGACTATAGTACATCATGGTGTTGGGAGGTACAGCGACTATAGTACATCATGGTGTCAGGAGGTACAGTGACTACAGTACATCATGGTGTTGGGAGGTACAGTGACTACATCATGGTGTTGGGAGGTACAGTGACTATAGTACATCATGGTGTTGGGAGGTACAGTGACTACAGTACATCATGGTGTTGGGAGGTACAGTGACTACAGTACATCATGGTGTTGGGAGGTACAGTGACTACATCATGGTGTTGGGAGGTACAGTGACTATAGTACATCATGGTGTTGGGAGGTACAGTGACTACAGTACATCATGGTGTTGGGAGGTACAGTGACTACAGTACATCATGGTGTCAGGAGGTACAGTGACTACAGTACATCATGGTGTTGGGAGGTACAGTGACTACAGTACATCATGGTGTTGGGAGGTACAGTGACTACAGTACATCATGGTGTTGGGAGGTACAGTGACTATAGTACATCATGGTGTTGGGAGGTACAGTGACTACAGTACATCATAGTGTTGGGAGGTACAGTGACTACATCATGGTGTTGGGAGGTACAGCGACTACAGTACATCATGGTGTTGGGAGGTACAGTGACTACATCATGGTGTTGGGAGGTACAGTGACTATAATACATCATGGTGTTGGGAGGTACAGTGACTATAGTACATCATGGTGTTGGGAGGTACAGTGACTACAGTACATCATAGTGTTTGGAGGTACAGTGACTACATCATGGTGTTGGGAGGTACAGCGACTACAGTACATCATGGTGTTGGGAGGTACAGTGACTACATCATGGTGTTGGGAGGTACAGTGACTATAGTACATCATGGTGTTGGGAGGTACAGTGACTATAGTACATCATGGTGTTGGGAGGTACAGTGACTACAGTACATCATGGTGTTGGGAGGTACAGTGACTATAGTACATCATGGTGTTGGGAGGTACAGCGACTACAGTACATCATGGTGTTGGGAGGTACAGTGACTACATCATGGTGTTGGGAGGTACAGTGACTATAGTACATCATGGGGTTGGGAGGTACAGTGACTACAGTACATCATGGTGTTGGGAGGTACAGTGACTACAGTACATCATGGTGTTGGGAGGTACAGTGACTACAGTACATCATAGTGTTGGGAGGTACAGTGACTACATCATGGTGTTGGGAGGTACAGCGACTACAGTACATCATGGTGTTGGGAGGTACAGTGACTACATCATGGTGTTGGGAGGTACAGTGACTATAGTACATCATGGTGTTGGGAGGTACAGTGACTATAGTACATCATGGTGTTGGGAGGTACAGTGACTATAGTACATCATGGTGTTGGGAGGTACAGTGACTACAGTACATCATGGTGTTGGGAGGTACAGTGACTACATCATGGTGTTGGGATTTACAGTGACTACAGTACATCATGGTGTTGGGAGGTACAGTGACTACAGTACATCATGGTGTTGGGAGGTACAGTGACTACATCATGGTGTTGGGAGGTACAGTGACTATAGTACATCATGGTGTTGGGAGGTACAGTGACGTTAGTACATCATGGTGTTGGGAGGTACAGTGACTACAGTACATCACGGTGTTGGGAGGTACAGTGACTACAGTACATCATGGTGTTGGGAGGTACAGTGACTATAGTACATCATGGTGTTGGGAGGTACAGTGACTATAGTACATCATGGTGTTGGGAGGTACAGTGACTACATCATGGTGTTGGGAGGTACAGTGACTACAGTACATCATGGTGTTGGGAGGTACAGTGACTATAGTACATCATGGTGTTGGGAGGTACAGTGACTACAGTACATCATGGTGTTGGGAGGTACAGTGACTACATCATGGTGTTGGGAGGTACAGTGACTACGGTTCATCATGGTGTTGGGAGGTACAGTGACTACATCATGGTGTTGGGAGGTACAGTGACTACAGTACATCATGGTGTTGGGAGGTACAGTGACTATTGTACATCATGGTGTTGGGAGGTACAGTGACTACATCATGGTGTTGGGAGGTACAGTGACTATAGTACATCATGGTGTTGGGAGGTACAGTGACTACAGTACATCATGGTGTTGGGAGGTACAGTGACTACATCATGGTGTTGGGAGGCACAGTGACTATAGTACATCATGGTGTTGGGAGGTACAGTGACTATAGTACATCATGGTGTTGGGAGGTACAATGACTATAGTACATCATGGTGTTGGGAGGTACAGTGACTACATCATGGTGTTGGGAGGTACAGTGACTACAGTACATCATGGTGTTGGGAGGTACAGTGACTACAGTACATCATGGGGTTGGGAGGTACAGTGACTATAGTACATCATGGGGTTGGGAGGTACAGTGACTATAGTACATCATGGTGTCAGGAGGTACAGTGACTACAGTACATCATGGTGTTGGGAGGTACAGTGACTACAGTACATCATGGGGTTGGGAGGTACAGTGACTATAGTACATCATGGTGTCAGGAGGTACAGTGACTACAGTACATCATGGTGTTGGGAGGTACAGTGACTACAGTACATCATGGGGTTGGGAGGTACAGTGACTATAGTACATCATGGTGTTGGGAGGTACAGTGACTACAGTACATCATGGTGTTGGGAGGTACAGTGACTACAGTACATCATGGTGTTGGGAGGTACAGTGACTACATCATGGTGTTGGGAGGTACAGTGACTATAGTACATCATGGTGTTGGGAGGTACAGTGACGTTAGTACATCATGGTGTTGGGAGGTACAGTGACTACAGTACATCACGGTGTTGGGAGGTACAGTGACTACAGTACATCATGGTGTTGGGAGGTACAGTGACTATAGTACATCATGGTGTTGGGAGGTACAGTGACTATAGTACATCATGGTGTTGGGAGGTACAGTGACTACATCATGGTGTTGGGAGGTACAGTGACTACAGTACATCATGGTGTTGGGAGGTACAGTGACTATAGTACATCATGGTGTTGGGAGGTACAGTGACTACAGTACATCATGGTGTTGGGAGGTACAGTGACTACATCATGGTGTTGGGAGGTACAGTGACTACGGTTCATCATGGTGTTGGGAGGTACAGTGACTACATCATGGTGTTGGGAGGTACAGTGACTACAGTACATCATGGTGTTGGGAGGTACAGTGACTATTGTACATCATGGTGTTGGGAGGTACAGTGACTACATCATGGTGTTGGGAGGTACAGTGACTATAGTACATCATGGTGTTGGGAGGTACAGTGACTACAGTACATCATGGTGTTGGGAGGTACAGTGACTACATCATGGTGTTGGGAGGCACAGTGACTATAGTACATCATGGTGTTGGGAGGTACAGTGACTATAGTACATCATGGTGTTGGGAGGTACAATGACTATAGTACATCATGGTGTTGGGAGGTACAGTGACTACATCATGGTGTTGGGAGGTACAGTGACTACAGTACATCATGGTGTTGGGAGGTACAGTGACTACAGTACATCATGGGGTTGGGAGGTACAGTGACTATAGTACATCATGGGGTTGGGAGGTACAGTGACTATAGTACATCATGGTGTCAGGAGGTACAGTGACTACAGTACATCATGGTGTTGGGAGGTACAGTGACTACAGTACATCATGGGGTTGGGAGGTACAGTGACTATAGTACATCATGGTGTCAGGAGGTACAGTGACTACAGTACATCATGGTGTTGGGAGGTACAGTGACTACAGTACATCATGGGGTTGGGAGGTACAGTGACTATAGTACATCATGGTGTTGGGAGGTACAGTGACTACAGTACATCATGGTGTTGGGAGGTACAGTGACTACAGTACATCATGGTGTTGGGAGGTACAGTGACTATAGTACATCATGGGGTTGGGAGGTACAGCGACTACAGTACATCATGGTGTTGGGAGGTACAGTGACTATAGTATATCATGGGGTTGGGAGGTACAGTGACTACAGTACATCATGGTGTTGGGAGGTACAGTGACTATAGTACATCATGGTGTTGGGAGGTACAGCGACTATAGTACATCATGGTGTCAGGAGGTACAGTGACTACAGTACATCATGGTGTTGGGAGGTACAGTGACTACAGTACATCATGGTGTTGGGAGGTACAGTGACTATAGTACATCATGGTGTTGGGAGGTACAGTGACTACAGTACATCATGGTGTTGGGAGGTACAGTGACTATAGTACATCATGGTGTTGGGAGGTACAGTGACTATAGTACATCATGGTGTTGGGAGGTACAGTGACTATAGTACATCATGGTGTTGGGAGGTTACAGTGACTACATCATGGTGTTGGGAGGTACAGTGACTACAGTACATCATGGTGTTGGGAGGTACAGTGACTATAGTACATCATGGTGTTGGGAGGTACAGTGACTACAGTACATCATGGTGTTGGGAGGTACAGTGACTATAGTACATCATGGTGTTGGGAGGTACAGTGACTATAGTACATCATGGTGTTGGGAGGTACAGTGACTATAGTACATCATGGTGTTGGGAGGTTACAGTGACTACATCATGGTGTTGGGAGGTACAGTGACTACAGTACATCATGGTGTTGGGAGGTACAGTGACTATAGTACATCATGGTGTTGGGAGTTACAGTGACTACATCATGGTGTTGGGAGGTACAGTGACAACAGTACATCATGGTGTTGGGAGGTACAGTGACTATAGTACATCATGGTGTTGGGAGGTACAGTGACTATAGTACTTCATGGTGTTGGGAGGTACAGTGACTACAGTACATCATGATGTTGGGAGGTACAGTGACTACAGTACATCATGGTGTTGGGAGGTACAGTGACTACAGTATATCATGGTGTTGGGAGGTACAGTGACTACAGTACATCATGGTGTTGGGAGGTACAGTGACTATAGTACATCATGGTGTTGGGCGGTACAGTGACTACAGTAAATCATGGTGTTGGGAGGTACAGTGACTACATCATGGTGTTGAGAGGTACAGTGACTACATCATGGTGTTGGAAGGTACAGTGACTACATCATGGTGTTGGGAGGTACAGTGACTATAGTACATCATGGTGTTGGGAGGTACAGTGACTATAGTACATCATGGTGTTGGGAGGTACAGTGACTACAGTACATCATGGTGTTGGGAGGTACAGTGACTACATCATGGTGTTGGGAGGTACAGTGACTATGGTACATCATGGTGTTGGGAGGTACAGTGACTACATCATGGTGTTGGGAGGTACAGCGAATACAGTAAATCATGGTGTTGGGACTACATCATGGTGTTGGGAGGTACAGAGACTACAGTACATCATGGTGTTGGGAGGTACAGCGACTACAGTACATCATGGTGTTGGGAGGTACAGTGACTACATCATGGTGTTGGGAGGTACAGTGACTACAGTACATCATGGTGTTGGGAGGTACAGTGACTACAGTACATCATGGTGTTGGGAGGTACAGTGACTACATCATGGTGTTGGGAGGTACAGTGACTATAGTACATCATGGTGTTGGGAGGTACAGCGACTACAGTACATCATGGTGTTGGGAGGTACAGTGACTACAGTACATCATGGTGTTGGGAGGTACAGTGACTATAGTACATCATGGTGTTGGGAGGTACAGTGACTATAGTACATCATGGTGTTGGGAGGTACAGCGACTTTAGTACATCATGGTGTTGGGAGGTACAGTGACTATAGTACATCATGGTGTTGGGAGGTACAGTGACTATAGTACTTCATGGTGTTGGGAGGTACAGTGACTACAGTACATCATGGTGTTGGGAGGTACAGTGACTATAGTACATCATGGTGTTGGGAGGTACAGTGACTACAGTAAATCATGGTGTTGGGAGGTACAGTGACTACATCATGGTGTTGAGAGGTACAGTGACTACATCATGGTGTTGGAAGGTACAGTGACTACATCATGGTGTTGGGAGGTACAGTGACTATAGTACATCATGGTGTTGGGAGGTACAGTGACTATAGTACATCATGGTGTTGGGAGGTACAGTGACTACAGTACATCATGGTGTTGGGAGGTACAGTGACTACATCATGGTGTTGGGAGGTACAGTGACTATGGTACATCATGGTGTTGGGAGGTACAGTGACTACATCATGGTGTTGGGAGGTACAGCGACTACAGTACATCATGGTGTTGGGAGGTACAGTGACTACAGTACATCATGGTGTTGGGAGGTACAGTGACTACAGTACATCATGGTGTTGGGAGGTACAGCGACTACAGTACATCATGGTGTTGGGAGGTACAGCGACTACAGTACATCATGGTGTTGGGAGGTACAGTGACTACATCATGGTGTTGGGAGGTACAGTGACTACAGTACATCATGGTGTTGGGAGGTACAGTGACTACATCATGGTGTTGGGAGGCACAGTGACTATAGTACATCATGGTGTTGGGAGGTACAGTGACTACAGTACATCATGGTGTTGGGAGGTACAGTGACTACAGTACATCATGGTGTTGGGAGGTACAGTGACTATAGTACATCATGGTGTTGGGAGGTACAGTGACTATAGTACATCATGGTGTTGGGAGGTACAGTGACTACAGTACATCATGGTGTTGGGAGGTACAGTGACTACATCATGGTGTTGGGAGGTACAGCGACTATAGTACATCATGGTGTCAGGAGGTACAGTGACTACAGTACATCATGGTGTTGGGAGGTACAGTGACTACATCATGGTGTTGGGAGGTACAGTGACTACAGTACATCATGGTGTTGGGAGGTACAGTGACTATAGTACATCATGGTGTTGGGAGGTACAGTGACTATAGTACATCATGGTGTTGGGAGGTACAGTGACTATAGTACATCATGGTGTTGGGAGGTACAGTGACTACAGTACATCATGGTGTTGGGAGGTACAGTGACTATAGTACATCATGGTGTTGGGAGGTACAGTGACTATAGTACATCATGGTGTTGGGAGGTACAGTGACTATAGTACATCATGGTGTTGGGAGGTACAGTGACTATAGTACATCATGGTGTTGGGAGGTACAGTGACTACAGTACATCATGGTGTTGGGAGGTACAGTGACTATAGTACATCATGGTGTTGGGAGGTACAGTGACTACAGTACATCATGGTGTTGGGAGGTACAGTGACTATAGTACATCATGGTGTTGGGAGGTACAGTGACTACAGTACATCATGGTGTTGGGAGGTACAGTGACTACATGATGGTGTTGGGAGGTACAGTGACTACAGTACATCATGGTGTTGGGAGGTACAGTGACTATAGTACATCATGGTGTTGGGAGGTACAGTGACTACATCATGGTGTTGGGAGGTACAGTGACTACAGTACATCATGGTGTTGGGAGGTACAGTGACTATAGTACATCATGGTGTTGGGAGGTACAGTGACTACAGTACATCATGGTGTTGGGAGGTACAGTGACTATAGTACATCATGGTGTTGGGAGGTACAGTGACTATAGTACTTCATGGTGTTGGGAGGTACAGTGACTACAGTACATCATGATGTTGGGAGGTACAGTGACTACAGTACATCATGGTGTTGGGAGGTACAGTGACTACAGTACATCATGGTGTTGGGAGGTACAGTGACTACAGTACATCATGGTGTTGGGAGGTACAGTGACTATAGTACATCATGGTGTTGGGAGGTACAGTGACTACAGTAAATCATGGTGTTGGGAGGTACAGTGACTGCATCATGGTGTTGAGAGGTACAGTGACTACATCATGGTGTTGGAAGGTACAGTGACTACATCATGGTGTTGGGAGGTACAGTGACTACATCATGGTGTTGGGAGGTACAGTTACTACATCATGGTGTTGGAAGGTACAGTGACTATACATCATGGTGTTGGAAGGTACAGCGACTACATCATGGTGTTGGGAGGTACAGTGACTACATCATGGTGTTGGAAGGTACGAAACAAGGAAAATGTGCAACTTGTATTGTTTTTTTCCCCTTGAAAACCAACCAGGGGGAAATGTTTAATATCATACTGACATTGTCATCTTTAGATTCAGCGGTACTAGTAAGTCTTCAGCTAAACATTGTTCTTTTAGTTTTTTCTTTTGTACATGTATATTGCAAGTTGAAAATCAAAAACACATATTTTGCATTTTTTTTTACAGGCACATAATAACCGTACATACCACAAAAATAGACTTATGTGGAAACTATATACTATAGGCACAATGTACAGTCCATGTGCAACAGGGGACACACACACACACACACACACACACACCATCAAAAAACAACAAACCAGCCGAAACAGATACAAATGCTCTCAAAGAAGGAGAAGGAAAAAAACACACATTTTACCAGACCATATAAACGTTAACGACCATTCAGATTAACGGGGGGGGGGGGGGGGGGGGGGGGGGGGGATCTCGTCATCTCCATTCTGAGCTGTGCGAAGGACAAAGATGGTGGTCTGATGTCTGTTGTTCTGATCGCCGTGCGAAGGACAAAGATGGTGGTCTGAACAGAGAACCAGGAGTCCTGCTCGACCCAGAGCCATAGAGTGAGACAGAGTTAGGACATTGGGGGGTCATAAAACTGACCGCTGTCCATGCAGCCTGGATGGAGAGAGACAAGCTGTCCATGCAGCCTGGATGGAGAGAGACAAGCTGTCCATGCAGCCTGGATGGAGAGAGACAAGCTGTCCATGCACCCTGGATGGAGAGAGACAAGCTGTCCATGCACCCTGGATGGAGAGGGACAAGCTGTCCATGCACCCTGGATGGAGAGGGACAAGCTGTCCATACAGCCTGGATGGAGAGGGACAAGCTGTCCATGCAGCCTGGA
Source organism: Electrona antarctica (assembly GCF_951216825.1). NCBI lineage: Eukaryota > Metazoa > Chordata > Actinopteri > Myctophiformes > Myctophidae > Electrona > Electrona antarctica. The sequence continues at coordinate 43,384 of NW_027638256.1, forward strand.
TGGAGAGGGACAAGCTGTCCATGCACCCTGGATGGAGAGAGACAAGCTGTCCATGCACCCTGGATGGAGAGAGACAAGCTGTCCATGCACCCTGGATGGAGAGAGACAAGCTGTCCATGCACCCTGGATGGAGAGGGACAAGCTGTCCATGCACCCTGGATGGAGAGAGACAAGCTGTCCATGCACCCTGGATGGAGAGAGACAAGCTGTCCATGCACCCTGGATGGAGAGAGACAAGCTGTCCATGCAGCCTGGATGGAGAGAGACAAGCTGTCCATGCACCCTGGATGGAGAGACAAGCTGTCCATGCAGCCTGGATGGAGAGAGACAAGCTGTCCATGCACCCTGGATGGAGAGGGACAAGCTGTCCATGCACCCTGGATGGAGAGAGACAAACTGTCCATGCAGCCTGGATGGAGAGGGACAAGCTGTCCATGCAGCCTGGATGGAGAGGGACAAGCTGTCCATGCACCCTGGATGGAGAGGGACAAGCTGTCCATGCAGCCTGGATGGAGAGGGACAAGCTGTCCATGCACCCTGGATGGAGAGAGACAAGCTGTCCATGCACCCTGGATGGAGAGGGACAAGCTGTCCATGCAGCCTGGATGGAGAGAGACAAGCTGTCCATGCACCCTGGATGGAGAGGGACAAGCTGTCCATGCAGCCTGGATGGAGAGAGACAAGCTGTCCATGCACCCTGGATGGAGAGGGACAAGCTGTCCATGCACCCTGGATGGAGAGAGACAAGCTGTCCATGCAGCCTGGATGGAGAGGGACAAGCTGTCCATGCACCCTGGATGGAGAGGGACAAGCTGTCCATGCAGCCTGGATGGAGAGGGACAAGCTGTCCATGCACCCTGGATGGAGAGAGACAAGCTGTCCATGCACCCTGGATGGAGAGGGACAAGCTGTCCATGCAGCCTGGATGGAGAGAGACAAGCTGTCCATGCACCCTGGATGGAGAGGGACAAGCTGTCCATGCACCCTGGATGGAGAGAGACAAGCTGTCCATGCAGCCTGGATGGAGAGGGACAAGCTGTTCATGCAGCCTGGATGGAGAGAGACAAGCTGTCCATGCAGCCTGGATGGAGAGGGACAAGCTGTCCATAGAGCCTGGATGGAGAGAGACAAGCTGTCCATGCACCCTGGATGGAGAGGGACAAGCTGTCCATAGAGCCTGGATGGAGAGGGACAAGCTGTCCATGCAGCCTGGATGGAGAGAGACAAGCTGTCCATGCAGCCTGGATGGAGAGGGACAAGCTGTCCATGCAGCCTGGATGGAGAGGGACAAGCTGTCCATAGAGCCTGGATGGAGAGGGACAAGCTGTCCATGCAGCCTGGATGGAGAGAGACAAGCTGTCCATGCAGCCTGGATGGAGAGAGACAAGCTGTTCATGCAGCCTGGATGGAGAGGGACAAGCTGTCCATGCAGCCTGGATGGAGAGAGACAAGCTGTCCATGCAGCCTGGATGGAGAGGGACAAGCTGTCCATGCAGCCTGGATGGAGAGGGACAAGCTGTCCATGCACCCTGGATGGAGAGGGACAAGCTGTCCATGCACCCTGGATGGAGAGAGACAAGCTGTCCATGCACCCTGGATGGAGAGAGACAAGCTGTCCATGCACCCTGGATGGAGAGAGACAAGCTGTCCATGCAGCCTGGATGGAGAGAGACAAGCTGTCCATGCAGCCTGGATGGAGAGAGACAAGCTGTCCATGCAGCCTGGATGGAGAGGGACAAGCTGTCCATGCACCCTGGATGGAGAGGGACAAGCTGTTCATGCAGCCTGGATGGAGAGGGACAAGCTGTCCATGCACCCTGGATGGAGAGGGACAAGCTGTCCATGCACCCTGGATGGAGAGGGACAAGCTGTCCATGCACCCTGGATGGAGAGGGACAAGCTGTCCATGCACCCTGGATGGAGAGGGACAAGCTGTCCATGCACCCTGGATGGAGAGGGACAAGCTGTCCATGCACCCTGGATGGAGAGGGACAAGCTGTCCATGCACCCTGGATGGAGAGGGACAAGCTGTTCATGCAGCCTGGATGGAGAGGGACAAGCTGTCCATGCACCCTGGATGGAGAGGGACAAGCTGTCCATGCACCCTGGATGGAGAGAGACAAGCTGTCCATGCACCCTGGATGGAGAGAGACAAGCTGTCCATGCACCCTGGATGGAGAGAGACAAGCTGTCCATGCAGCCTGGATGGAGAGAGACAAGCTGTCCATGCAGCCTGGATGGAGAGAGACAAGCTGTCCATGCAGCCTGGATGGAGAGGGACAAGCTGTCCATGCACCCTGGATGGAGAGGGACAAGCTGTTCATGCAGCCTGGATGGAGAGGGACAAGCTGTCCATGCACCCTGGATGGAGAGGGACAAGCTGTCCATGCACCCTGGATGGAGAGGGACAAGCTGTCCATGCACCCTGGATGGAGAGGGACAAGCTGTCCATGCACCCTGGATGGAGAGGGACAAGCTGTCCATGCACCCTGGATGGAGAGGGACAAGCTGTCCATGCACCCTGGATGGAGAGGGACAAGCTGTCCATGCACCCTGGATGGAGAGGGACAAGCTGTTCATGCAGCCTGGATGGAGAGGGACAAGCTGTCCATGCACCCTGGATGGAGAGGGACAAGCTGGAGTTGGAAATACATTGTTTTCAACGAGGGGCGGCGCAAATAAGAGCAATTTTAGGCATGTGTGCAACATGACAACGGTTTTAAAGTATTGTACAGTGACAAAAACGATCTAAAATAAAGGGATTTAAGTCTATGTAGGAGAGCCTCCATTGGACTGAAGCCAATATAAGTCTATGTAGGAGAGCCTCCATTGGACTGAAGCCAATAGAAGTCTATGTAGGAGAGCCTCCATTGGACTGAAGCCAATAGAAGTCTATGTAGGAGAGCCTCCATTGGACTGAAGCCAATAGAAGTCTATGTAGGAGAGCCTCCATTGGACTGAAGCCAATAGAAGTCTATGTAGGAGAGCCTCCATTGGACTGAAGCCAATAGAAGTCTATGTAGGAGAGCCTCCATTGGACTGAAGCCAATAGAAGTCTATGTAGGAGAGCCTCCATTGGACTGAAGCCCCATGAAGTGAACGGAGTTGTCGTAACTCATGTCTTACTCTATGGCTCTGGGATATTCTACACATACTGGGGGGTGGAGGGGGGTGGGGTGGTGGTCTACATGTGTTAGGGGTAAATCGATGAGGACCCCCTTCCCCCTCCACACGAGCACGCACACGCGCAACGATCAATGCGTCTCTCTCTCGCTCTGGAAAAGACGGGCAAGCCTGAGTGAAATGTCCGGCAACGAATTTACAGTTAGGGTTGTGGATCGATGGAGTTGGGGAGGAAAATGTGTTTGTTTGACACATTTTCCACGTGGAGACACGTGGAGGCGGTCAGCGTGATCTACGCTGACAGCCTCCACGTGGAGACACGTGGAGGCTGTCAGCGTGATCTACGCTGACAGCCTCCACGTGGAGGCGGTCAGCGTGATCTACGCTGACAGCCTCCACGTGGAGGCTCAAACCAGACAACAAACATATAAAGTAGAACAACAATAAGTAGAACAACACAGCATTTGTAATTTACAGAAGAACACCCATTCATTTCCATTTCATCACAAGGTTCCAGACGCCACTCAAGGTGCTTTATCGTCCGTGTGTCCTCGAGTGCTTCATGGCGTCCGTCCGCATTGGGGGACCCCCCCGGGGACCCCCCCGGGGACCCCCCCCCCCCCCTCTCTCTCTTTAACAAATGGAAGGAAAAGTGGGTTTTTTTTCCGGACGAGGAGCAGGATTAGCTACAGAGTCACTCACATACAGTGCATTTCTGATCTGTAAGCGTGTGGCCAAAACCGATAAGGAACATCACACACACACACACACACACACACACACACACACACACACACACACACACACACACACACACACACACACACACGCACACGCACACGCACACACATACACACACACACACACACACACACACACACACACACACACACACACACACACACACACACATACACACACACACACACAGCCCCTTGCATCGTAGCCCCCCTTTAGTTTAATCTCTATATTTACATGGCAGTTTATTTCTGATTAGCTGTCTGTCTGTCTGTCTGTCTGTCTGTCTGTCTGTCTGTCTGTCTGTCTGTCTGTCTGTCTGTCCCTCCTCCTCCTATGGCATACATTCAGCGAGAGAAGGCTTTTTTTTTCTTGTTGTTAATTACGTCCGTCCGGATCTAAATATTTCATATTTGTACGATCCGAGACCGTGATCGCCCACGTTATATACCCTAAAGAATGACAAGCGATAGGACTGCGGTCGGGAGATTGTAGTAGAGGTTCTAATTGTTGAGACATTCATACGAGTTCTGTGTGTGGGGGGGGGGGGGGAGCGTGCAGCGCTCTCGTGATACGGAGCGGGGTGTTTTTCTTCTCTCTACATAGTGGAGGACTTTAGGGAGAGATCAGGGTGATTCTCTCTACATAGTGGAGGACTTTAGGGAGAGATCAGGGTGATTTTGCGCCACATTGTTGCTCAGATGTAGCTAACAGGGCGTCCTCTAATGATTTAGATACTGGCGACCTTCGGGGGGGGTGGGGGGGGGGGGGATGGCCACAACGGCCAAATCAGTAAATCAACGGCCACCAGTAACTCATCCCCCGCTAACGACTTCTTTAACGTCTTTTTAATGAAATCCCGCGCCGCCAACGACGCCATTAACGTGTTATTTAGCGTTTTATTTAATGATAAATCTATAAAGTCGGCTTACCGCTAATCAAAATCGATCGGCAGCTCCGTGTTCCATTGCTTCCCCTTCAGCCTCAATGCATTGGAAACAGAGCGAGGTGGTGGACGAGGCCTTTCTAAACAGAGCGAGGTGGTGGACGAGGCCTTTCTAAACAGAGCGAGGTGGTGGACGAGGCCTTTCTGAACAGAGCGAGGTGGTGGACGAGGCCTTTCTGAACAGAGCGAGGTGGTGGACGAGGCCTTTCTAAACAGAGCGAGGTGGTGGACGAGGCCTTTCTAAACAGAGCGAGGTGGTGGACGAGGCCTTTCTAAACAGAGCGAGGTGGTGGACGAGGCCTTTCTAAACAGAGCCAGGTGGTGGACGAGGCCTTTCTAAACAGAGCGAGGTGGTGGACGAGGCCTTTCTAAACAGAGCGAGGTGGTGGACGAGGCCTTTCTAAACAGAGCGAGGTGGTGGACGAGGCCTTTTTAAACAGAGCGAGGTGGTGGACGAGGCCTTTCTAAACAGAGCGAGGTGGTGGACGAGGCCGTTCTAAACAGAGCGAGGTGGTGGACGAGGCCTTTCTTAACAGAGCGAGGTGGTGGACGAGGCCTTTCTGAACAGAGCGAGGTGGTGGACGAGGCCGTTCTAAACAGAGCGAGGTGGTGGACGAGGCCTTTCTAAACAGAGCCAGGTGGTGGACGAGGCCTCTCTAAACAGAGCGAGGTGGTGGACGAGGCGTTTCTGGGATAAATACAGTTCAGTGGCTCCATAGCAACTCCTCCGTGACGCGCGTCTAAAATATGAACGCTTATAAAGACTCTTAGTGATTCATAGGATCAGCGACGCCTTCGCGACGCCTTCGCCATTGTTGTTTTGGGCAGGAGGAGGAGGCCGTCTTCTTCTACAGCCAAATAGAATGGTGGTGAACGGTGGCGGTTGCTGAACTATTGCTAGCGCCCCCTGGCGGACCTATCCGATATAAGGCAAGGATTTTCAAAATTGCATTATGCTTTAAGTAGCATGTGACGTGTCAAACTAGGGTGTTTTCATCATTCTGAATCCATTCCAAGCATTAGTTTTCCACAAAAAATAACACTCCTTGGGCTAAAAATGGCCATAGCCGTCGTCACAAGTGTGATGAGGTCAGAACAAATGTGATGAGGTCAGCACATTAGTGGCTATGGCCGAATTTAGCCCAAGGAGTGTTTTTCGAAGGTCGCCGGCTCGGGCACTCCTTTCTAAATCATTAGAGGATGCCCTGGGCTAACCCTAACCCTGCCCTGGGCTGCCCTGGGCTGCCCTGGGCTAACCCTAACCCTAACCATTAGAGGATGCCCTGGGCTGCATCTGTGCAACATTTATCCCTAAACTCCTCAACCAGCAGGGGAACCTTGTTACCGCCCACAAACCCCTCCCCCTCCCCCCCCCGCTCTTTCTCTGTTTGGTTTAACCTATACATTTGAAATTTCCAAATGGGATTTAAAGTGACGTTGTTTCTGGGGGGGGGGGGGGGGGGGGGGTTGGGGGGGGGGGGTGATTTTTTAAATACACATCCTCTCACTACTGCGGTACCGCCCACATTTTTGGTTCAAGGTTACAACAATGTTTCGCTGGATTACAATAACTCAAGTGAAGCCACGTACGACAGTTGCTGGATTCTTCAAGGTTTCACAGTTTTAAAAAAAGAGAGAAATATTCACCTTCCTGTACAGCGTATGTATAGATATTTATATTGTTATATATTCATATATATAGGCGGGGTAGAGTATTGCAGAATTATATTGCATGTGTTAATTAAAAACGAAACGAGACGAAAACAAGCCGCGTACACAGACAGGATGTGGGCTGCGTCACAAAATGGTTCCGTTTTCTGTAAAGCTCAAAGGAATCGACCGCCGTGTGCGTTCAGGAGTTACAATCAGTCAGTACGCGCTCTGCCAAAACCACGGCCGCGCGCCACTTCCCAGATGTTATCGTGGGGGGGGGGGGGGGGGGGGGTTAAGAAAAAAAGGGCGGAAACCGTGTCAGCGTGTAAACCCCCCAATCCCCTATCCCCTCGCCCAGCGTGCTTCGTAAAGCGGCGCGAGGGATAGTGGCGTGTGAGTAGCGCTTTCTCCTTGAAATAACATTCGGAACCAAAAACGTAACAAACTGTCTCGGCGTTTGTCAAAACATTTACGCGCCGCATACATATGCACGCACGCACGCACGCACGCACGCACGCACGCACGCACGCACACACGCACGCACGCACGCACGCACGCACGCACGCACGCACGCACGCACGCACGCACGCACGCACGCACGCACGCACATACATACATACATACATACATACATACATACATACATACATACATACATACATACACGCAAACCAAACATATGGCTTCTAAACGTTGAATCAAGGCAGTTAAATAAATGGCAACTTCTGCTATGCTTCTTCCTCTTTCCGTTGATGAAGACGCGACCAGACTTTAACGTGTTCAAAAAGCTCAGCTTTGGTTTGAATAGATATATACGATGACGACAATAAATAACCTTCTGTCACTTTGCCTTTTGTTTATGCGTTTTTTTTTGTTTTTGTTTTCTCGTTTACTATTTACAAATCGATGTAAGATCGACCAGCGGTCTAAAACACGTTGTTCACTAACATTTCTTTTTTTTTCTTTTTTTTTAAACGTATGAAGAGCAACGAGTTATTTTTGCTACGACAGCATTAAATACAGAGGAAAATAAATGACACCCAAAATACACTTTGTGTTGTTTCGAAAGAAGCAGTAAAATGTTCATTGTCGTTTTTGACCTTCGAGTCCCTGATTTTTCATTTTTAGAAGTCCAGCTCCTCCTCCGAGCTAGATTGCATTGCATGGATTCTAAACACAGTATTTATTATGCAATGTTTTAACATTTAATTATACTCCATATCCTTACATTAAAGACAGCGATATAGGTGTTTGGAAGCAGAGTGTTAAAGGAGGAGATACTAAGACTAAAAGGCGACCTTGCCCACAGAAGGCGCCCTCACCCACAGTAGAGTCGACCAGTTCCAGGTCGTGTAAGTTTGTACGC
>NW_027638255.1:0-32500 GCF_951216825.1 Electrona antarctica
CTCCACAGAGCCAGGAGGCTTCAGAAGACCCTCACAGAGTCTAGAGGCTTCAGAAGACCCTCCACAGAGCCACAAGGCTTCAGGAGACCCTCACAAGAGCCAGGAGGCTTCAGAAGACCCTCCACAGAGCCAGGAGGCTTCAGAAGACCCTCCACAGAGTCTAGAGGCTTCAGGAGACCCTCCACAGAGCCACAAGGCTTCAGGAGACCCTCCACAGAGCCACAAGGCTTCAGGAGACCCTCCACAGAGCCACAAGGCTTCAGGAGACCCTCCACAGAGCCACAAGGCTTCAGGAGACCCTCCACAGAGCCACAAGCTTCAGGAGACCCTCCACAGAGCCACAAGGCTTCAGGAGACCCTCCACAGAGCCACAAGGCTTCAGGAGACCCTCCACAGAGCCAGGAGGCTTCAGAAGACCCTCCACAGAGCCAGGAGGCTTCAGAAGACCCTCCACAGAGCCACAAGGCTTCAGAAGACCCTCACAGAGCCACAAGGCTTCAGAAGACCCTCCACAGAGCCACAAGGCTCAGAAGACCCTCCACAGAGCCACAAGGCTCAGAAGACCTCCACAGAGCCACGAGGCTTCAGGAGACCCTACACAGAGCCAGGATGCTCCGGAAGACCCTCCACAGAGCCTAGAGGCTTCAGAAGACCCTCCACAGAGTCTAGAGGCTTCAGAAGACCCTCCACAGAGTCTAGAGGCTTCAGAAGACCCTCCATAGAGCCTAGAGGCTTCAGAAGACCCTCCACATAGCCTAGAGGCTTCAGAAGACCCTCCACAGAGTCTAGAGGCTTCAGGAGACCCTCCACAGAGCCAGGAGGCTCCAGAAGACCCTCTACAGAGTCTAGAGGCTTCATAAGACCCTCCACAGAGCCTAGAGGCTTCAGAAGACCCTCCACAGAGTCTAGAGGCTTCAGGAGACCCTCCACAGAGCCAGGAGGCTCCAGAAGACCCTCTACAGAGTCTAGAGGCTTCATAAGACCCTCCACAGAGTCTAGAGGCTTCAGAAGACCCTCCACAGAGTCTAGAGGCTTCAGGAGACCCTCCACAGAGCCAGGAGGCTTCAGAAGACCCTCCACAGAGTCTAGAGGCTTCAGAAGACCCTCCACAGAGTCTAGAGGCTTCAGGAGACCCTCCACAGAGTCTAGAGGCTTCATAAGACCCTCCACAGAGTCTAGAGGTTCCAGGACGTTCCTCCAGCCACCAGGACGTTCCTCCAGCCTCCAGGACGGTTCCTCCAGCCTCCAGGACGGTTCCTCCAGCCTCCAGGACGTTCCTCCAGCCTCCAGGACGGTTCCTCCAGCCTCCAGGACGGTTCCTCCAGCCTCCAGGACGGTTCCTCCAGCCTCCAGGACGTTCCTCCAGCCTCCAGGACGGTTCCTCCAGCCTCCAGGACGGTTCCTCCAGCCTCCAGGACGGTTCCTCCAGCCTCCAGGACGGTTCCTCCAGCCTCCAGGACGTTCCTCCAGCAGGACGTTCCTCCAGCCTCCAGGACGTTCCTCCAGCCTCCAGGACGTTCCTCCAGCCTCCAGGACGTTCCTCCAGCCACCAGGTTGTTCCTCCAGCCTCCAGGACGGTTCCTCCAGCCTCCAGGACGTTCCTCCAGCCTCCAGGACGTTCCTCCAGCCTCCAGGACAGTTCCTCCAGCCTCCAGGACGTTTCCTCCAGCCTCCAGGACGTTCCACCAGCCACCAGGACGTTCCTCCAGCCTCCAGGACGGTTCCTCCAGCCTCCAGGACGGTTCCTCCAGCCTCCAGGACGTTCCTCCAGCCTCCAGGATGGTTCCTCCAGCCTCCAGGACGTTTCCTCCAGCCTCCAGGACGTTCCACCAGCCACCAGGACGTTCCTCCAGCCTCCAGGACGGTTCCTCCAGCCTCCAGGACGTTCCTCCAGCCTCCAGGACGGTTCCTCCAGCCTCCAGGACGTTCCTCCAGCCACCAGGACGGTTCCTCCAGCCACCAGGACGGTTCCTCCAGCCTCCAGGACGTTCCTCCAGCCTCCAGGACGGTTCCTCCAGCCTCCAGGACGTTTCCTCCAGCCTCCAGGACGGTTCCTCCAGCCTCCAGGACCTCAGGACTTCAGGTTCAGGTGAGCGGTTACAAATTAAATGTTTTTGTGAATGTAGGGTATCTGATCAGACTTTGAAGATATTTACCTTTGCTTGCTTTGAATGCCAGCATCAGAGTTTTGTATTCTGTGCGGGCAGCAACTGGGAGCCAGTGGAGGGAGAGGAGAAGGGGGGAGACATGTGAGAATTTTGGCTGGTTGAAGACCAAGCGAGCTGCAGCATTTTGGGACCCAAATCCAGATGGATGTGAACAACGTTGTCACCAGGCCGTGCAGAGGCATATCGGGATATTATTTTATATTTCAACATCCATATCTGAAGTGTTGCTACAGTAGATTTAACCCTTTCAGACCCGGAGAACAGATTCTACAAAATAATGTCTTCTTAAATCCTTTTTACAGTTTTCTGGAAAAGAAAACTCATGTTTCGATATCAGTGGTTCTCAAACTATTTCATATCAAGGACCACCATAATTATCTGTATTTGGCTGCCGACCCCCCCATCTGAAAATATGTTGTCCCCCCCCCCCCCCTCCCCCTCCCCCAGAAGCAAAGATTTGACTTGAAAACGTTCGCTCTGAAAGAATATTATATTCATTAGATTTGCGCCACATTTTTCAAGGTTTAAAAAAAAATAGCAGATCTCCAAGCTCGTAGGGCGGCACCGAGTGCCGCGCTACGAGCTTGTAGATCTGCTATTTTTTCAACAGCTAAAGTACAACATGATGCTTTAAAACACCAAAAGGGTGTTTTCCTTCCTCCCGTCCTGAAGGGGTTAACGGCTCCTTTTCGCCCGGCGTTCCTGTAATCCGTTGCGTGAAGCGAAGCAGAGTGGAGTCTATCCTCTATCCTCTATCCTCTATCGAAGCAGAGTGGAGTCTATCCTCTATCCTCTATCCTCTATCCTCTATCCTCTATCGAAGCAGAGTGGAGTCTATCCAAGGAGTCTATCCCCTAACCCAGCGAAGCGGAGTGGAGTCTATCCTCTATCCTCTATCCTCTATCCTCTATCCTCTATCCTCTATCCTCTATCCTCTATCGAAGCAGAGTGGAGTCTATCCTCTATCCTCTATCCTCTATCCTCTATCCTCTATCCTCTATCCTCTATCGAAGCAGAGTGGAGTCTATCCATCAGAGTGGAGTCTATCCAACGTTTAGAGTGGAGTCTATCCTCTATCCTGGAGTCTATCCTCTATCCTCTATCCTCTATCGAAGCAGAGTGGAGTCTATCCAACGTTAAGCAGAGTGGAGTCTATCCAACGTTTATACAACGTTTATACAACGTTTATACAACGAAGCAGAGTGGAGTCTATCCAACGTTTATACAACGTTTATACAACGTTTATACAACGAAGCAGAGTGGAGTCTATCCAACGTTTATACAACGTTTATACAACGAAGCAGAGTGGAGTCTATCCAACGTTTATACAACGTTTATACAACGTTTATACAACGAAGCAGAGTGGAGTCTATCCAACGTTTATACAACGTTTATACAACGTTTATACAACGAAGCAGAGTGGAGTCTATCCAACGTTTATACAACGTTTATACAACGTTTATACAACGAAGCAGAGTGGAGTCTATCCAACGTTTATACAACGTTTATACAACGTTTATACAACGAAGCAGAGTGGAGTCTATCCAACGTTTATACAACGTTTATACAACGTTTATACAACGTTTATACAACGTTTATACAACGTTTATACAACGTTTATACAACGAAGCAGAGTGGAGTCTATCCAACGTTTATACAACGTTTATACAACGTTTATACAACGTTTATACAACGTTTATACAACGTTTATACAACGTTTATACAACGAAGCAGAGTGGAGTCTATCCAACGTTTATACAACGTTTATACAACGTTTATACAACGAAGCAGAGTGGAGTCTATCCAACGTTTATACAACGTTTATACAACGTTTATACAACGAAGCAGAGTGGAGTCCATCCAACGTTTATACAACGTTTATACAACGAAGCAGAGTGGAGTCTATCCAACGTTTATACAACGTTTATACAACGAAGCAGAGTGGAGTCTATCCAACGTTTATACAACGTTTATACAACGTTTATACAACGAAGCAGAGTGGAGTCTATCCAACGTTTATACAACGTTTATACAACGAAGCAGAGTGGAGTCTATCCAACGTTTATACAACGTTTATACAACGTTTATACAACGAAGCAGAGTGGAGTCTATCCAACGTTTATACAACGTTTATACAACGTTTATACAACGAAGCAGAGTGGAGTCTATCCAACGTTTATACAACGTTTATACAACGTTTATACAACGAAGCAGAGTGGAGTCTATCCAACGTTTATACAACGTTTATACAACGTTTATACAACGAAGCAGAGTGGAGTCTATCCAATGTTTATACAACGTTTATACAACGTTTATACAACGAAGCAGAGTGGAGTCTATACAACGTTTATACAACGTTTATACAACGTTTATACAACGAAGCAGAGTGGAGTCTATCCAATGTTTATACAACGTTTATACAACGTTTATACAACGAAGCAGAGTGGAGTCTATCCAACGTTTATACAACGTTTATACAACGTTTATACAACGAAGCAGAGTGGAGTCTATCCAACGTTTATACAACGTTTATACAACGTTTATACAACGAAGCAGAGTGGAGTCTATCCAACGTTTATACAACGTTTATACAACGTTTATACAACGAAGCAGAGTGGAGTCTATCCAACGTTTATACAACGTTTATACAACGTTTATACAACGTTTATACAACGTTTATACAACGTTTATACAACGAAGCAGAGTGGAGTCTATCCAACGTTTATACAACGTTTATACAACGAAGCAGAGTGGAGTCTATCCAACGTTTATACAACGTTTATACAACGAAGCAGAGTGGAGTCTATCCAACGTTTATACAACGTTTATACAACGTTTATACAACGAAGCAGAGTGGAGTCTATCCAACGTTTATACAACGTTTATACAACGAAGCAGAGTGGAGTCTATCCAACGTTTATACAACGTTTATACAACGTTTATACAACGAAGCAGAGTGGAGTCTATCCAACGTTTATACAACGTTTATACAACGAAGCAGAGTGGAGTCTATCCAACGTTTATACAACGTTTATACAACGTTTATACAACGAAGCAGAGTGGAGTCTATCCAACGTTTATACAACGTTTATACAACGTTTATACAACGAAGCAGAGTGGAGTCTATCCAACGTTTATACAACGTTTATACAACGTTTATACAACGAAGCAGAGTGGAGTCTATCCAACGTTTATACAACGTTTATACAACGAAGCAGAGTGGAGTCTATCCAACGTTTATACAACGTTTATACAACGAAGCAGAGTGGAGTCTATCCAACGTTTATACAACGTTTATACAACGTTTATACAACGAAGCAGAGTGGAGTCTATCCAACGTTTATACAACGTTTATACAACGTTTATACAACGAAGCAGAGTGGAGTCTATCCAACGTTTATCCAACGTTTATACAACGTTTATACAACGTTTATACAACGAAGCAGAGTGGAGTCTATCCAACGTTCAGAGTGGAGTCTATCCAACGTGAAGCGAAGCAGAGTGGAGTCTATCCAACGTTAGGGTTAGGGTGGAAGCAGAGTGGAGTCTATCCAACGTTCTGAGTGGAGTCTATCCAACGTTAGGGTTAGGGTGGAAGCAGAGTGGAGTCTATCCAACGTTCAGAGTGGAGTCTATCCAACGTTAGGGTTAGGGTGGAAGCAGAGTGGAGTCTATCCAACGAAGCAGAGTGGAGTCTATCCAACGAAGCAGAGTGGAGTCTATCCAACGAAGCAGAGTGGAGTCTATCCAACGTTTTCCCAAATCTTATCCAGCGTGTCGTGTCGACGTGTCGAGGCGTCGGTCGGCCTCCTGTAGCCCCGAGGGCAGCCGATAACACGCTAAGAAGATTACGTTTTTTTTATATTATTATTATTATTATTATTATTATTGAAATATCGAATGAGGCTGAAAAGCTCGGGAAGGAAAATCCTCTCCGGTTTAATCAACTGCTCTGCGAGTAGAAAGAGATGGAGATGCTGTCAGTAGACTGTATGTCTGTAGGCTGTATGTCTGTAGGCTGTATGTCTGTAGGCTGTATGTCTGTATGTCTGTAGGCTGTATGTCTGTAGGCTGTATGTCTGTAGGCTGTATGTCTGTATGTCTGTAGGCTGTATGTCTGTAGGCTGTATGTCTGTAGGCTGTATGTCTGTAGGCTGTATGTCTGTAGGCTGTATGTCTGTAGGCTGTAGGCTGTATGTCTGTAGGCTGTATGTCTGTAGGCTGTAGGCTGTATGTCTGTAGGCTGTATGTCTGTAGGCTGTAGGCTGTATGTCTGTAGGCTGTATGTCTGTAGGCTGTAGGCTGTATGTCTGTAGGCTGTATGTCTGTAGGCTGTATGTCTGTAGGCTGTATGTCTGTAGGCTGTATGTCTGTAGGCTGTATGTCTGTAGGCTGTATGTCTGTAGGCTGTAGGCTGTATGTCTGTAGGCTGTATGTCTGTATGTCTGTAGGCTGTATGTCTGTAGGCTGTATGTCTGTAGGCTGTATGTCTGTAGGCTGTATGTCTGTAGGCTGTATGTCTGTAGGCTGTATGTCTGTAGGCTGTATGTCTGTAGGCTGTATGTCTGTATGTCTGTAGGCTGTATGTCTGTAGGCTGTATGTCTGTAGGCTGTATGTCTGTAGGCTGTATGTCTGTAGGCTGTAGGCTGTATGTCTGTAGGCTGTAGGCTGTAGGCTGTATGTCTGTAGGCTGTAGGCTGTAGGCTGTATGTCTGTAGGCTGTATGTCTGTAGGCTGTATGTCTGTAGGCTGTATGTCTGTAGGCTGTAGGCTGTATGTCTGTAGGCTGTATGTCTGTAGGCTGTAGGCTGTATGTCTGTAGGCTGTATGTCTGTAGGCTGTAGGCTGTATGTCTGTAGGCTGTATGTCTGTAGGCTGTATGTCTGTAGGCTGTATGTCTGTAGGCTGTATGTCTGTAGGCTGTATGTCTGTAGGCTGTATGTCTGTAGGCTGTATGTCTGTAGGCTGTAGGCTGTATGTCTGTAGGCTGTATGTCTGTATGTCTGTAGGCTGTATGTCTGTAGGCTGTATATCTGTAGGCTGTATGTCTGTAGGCTGTATGTCTGTAGGCTGTATGTCTGTAGGCTGTATGTCTGTAGGCTGTATGTCTGTATGTCTGTAGGCTGTATGTCTGTAGGCTGTATGTCTGTAGGCTGTATGTCTGTAGGCTGTATGTCTGTAGGCTGTAGGCTGTATGTCTGTAGGCTGTAGGCTGTAGGCTGTATGTCTGTAGGCTGTAGGCTGTAGGCTGTATGTCTGTAGGCTGTATGTCTGTAGGCTGTATGTCTGTAGGCTGTATGTCTGTAGGCTGTATGTCTGTAGGCTGTAGGCTGTATGTCTGTAGGCTGTAGGCTGTATGTCTGTAGGCTGTATGTCTGTAGGCTGTAGGCTGTATGTCTGTAGGCTGTAGGCTGTAGGCTGTATGTCTGTAGGCTGTATGTCTGTAGGCTGTATGTCTGTAGGCTGTATGTCTGTAGGCTGTATGTCTGTAGGCTGTATGTCTGTAGGCTGTATGTCTGTAGGCTGTAGGCTGTAGGCTGTATGTCTGTAGGCTGTATGTCTGTAGGCTGTATGTCTGTAGGCTGTATGTCTGTAGGCTGTAGGCTGTATGTCTGTAGGCTGTATGTCTGTAGGCTGTATGTCTGTAGGCTGTATGTCTGTAGGCTGTATGTCTGTATGTCTGTAGGCTGTAGGCTGTATGTCTGTAGGCTGTATGTCTGTATGTCTGTAGGCTGTAGGCTGTATGTCTGTAGGCTGTATGTCTGTAGGCTGTAGGCTGTATGTCTGTAGGCTGTATGTCTGTAGGCTGTATGTCTGTAGGCTGTATGTCTGTAGGCTGTATGTCTGTAGGCTGTAGGCTGTATGTCTGTAGGCTGTATGTCTGTAGGCTGTATGTCTGTAGGCTGTATGTCTGTAGGCTGTAGGCTGTATGTCTGTAGGCTGTATGTCTGTAGGCTGTATGTCTGTAGGCTGTATGTCTGTAGGCTGTATGTCTGTAGGCTGTATGTCTGTAGGCTGTATGTCTGTAGGCTGTATGTCTGTAGGCTGTAGGCTGTATGTCTGTAGGCTGTATGTCTGTAGGCTGTATGTCTGTAGGCTGTATGTCTGTAGGCTGTATGTCTGTAGGCTGTATGTCTGTAGGCTGTATGTCTGTAGGCTGTAGGCTGTATGTCTGTAGGCTGTATGTCTGTAGGCTGTATGTCTGTAGGCTGTATGTCTGTAGGCTGTATGTCTGTAGGCTGTATGTCTGTAGGCTGTATGTCTGTAGGCTGTAGGCTGTATGTCTGTAGGCTGTATGTCTGTAGGCTGTATGTCTGTATGTCTGTAGGCTGTATGTCTGTAGGCTGTATGTCTGTAGGCTGTATGTCTGTAGGCTGTATGTCTGTAGGCTGTATGTCTGTAGGCTGTAGGCTGTATGTCTGTAGGCTGTATGTCTGTAGGCTGTATGTCTGTAGGCTGTATGTATGTAGGCTGTAGGCTGTATGTCTGTAGGCTGTATGTCTGTAGGCTGTATGTCTGTAGGCTGTATGTCTGTAGGCTGTATGTCTGTAGGCTGTATGTCTGTATGTCTGTAGGCTGTATGTCTGTAGGCTGTATGTCTGTAGGCTGTATGTCTGTAGGCTGTATGTCTGTAGGCTGTATGTCTGTAGGCTGTATGTCTGTAGGCTGTATGTCTGTATGTCTGTAGGCTGTATGTCTGTAGGCTGTATGTCTGTATGTCTGTAGGCTGTATGTCTGTAGGCTGTATGTCTGTAGGCTGTATGTCTGTATGTCTGTAGGCTGTAGGCTGTATGTCTGTAGGCTGTATGTCTGTATGTCTGTAGGCTGTAGGCTGTATGTCTGTAGGCTGTATGTCTGTAGGCTGTAGGCTGTATGTCTGTAGGCTGTATGTCTGTAGGCTGTATGTCTGTAGGCTGTATGTCTGTAGGCTGTATGTCTGTAGGCTGTATGTCTGTAGGCTGTAGGCTGTATGTCTGTAGGCTGTATGTCTGTAGGCTGTATGTCTGTAGGCTGTATGTCTGTAGGCTGTAGGCTGTATGTCTGTAGGCTGTATGTCTGTAGGCTGTATGTCTGTAGGCTGTATGTCTGTAGGCTGTATGTCTGTAGGCTGTATGTCTGTAGGCTGTATGTCTGTAGGCTGTATGTCTGTAGGCTGTATGTCTGTAGGCTGTATGTCTGTAGGCTGTAGGCTGTATGTCTGTAGGCTGTATGTCTGTAGGCTGTAGGCTGTATGTCTGTAGGCTGTATGTCTGTAGGCTGTATGTCTGTAGGCTGTATGTCTGTAGGCTGTATGTCTGTAGGCTGTATGTCTGTAGGCTGTATGTCTGTAGGCTGTAGGCTGTATGTCTGTAGGCTGTATGTCTGTAGGCTGTATGTCTGTATGTCTGTAGGCTGTATGTCTGTAGGCTGTATGTCTGTAGGCTGTATGTCTGTAGGCTGTATGTCTGTAGGCTGTATGTCTGTAGGCTGTATGTCTGTAGGCTGTAGGCTGTATGTCTGTAGGCTGTATGTCTGTAGGCTGTATGTCTGTAGGCTGTATGTATGTAGGCTGTAGGCTGTATGTCTGTAGGCTGTATGTCTGTAGGCTGTATGTCTGTAGGCTGTATGTCTGTAGGCTGTATGTCTGTATGTCTGTAGGCTGTATGTCTGTAGGCTGTATGTCTGTAGGCTGTATGTCTGTAGGCTGTATGTCTGTAGGCTGTATGTCTGTAGGCTGTATGTCTGTAGGCTGTATGTCTGTATGTCTGTAGGCTGTATGTCTGTAGGCTGTATGTCTGTAGGCTGTATGTCTGTATGTCTGTAGGCTGTATGTCTGTAGGCTGTATGTCTGTAGGCTGTATGTCTGTATGTCTGTAGGCTGTAGGCTGTATGTCTGTAGGCTGTATGTCTGTAGGCTGTATGTCTGTAGGCTGTATGTCTGTAGGCTGTATGTCTGTAGGCTGTATGTCTGTAGGCTGTATGTCTGTATGTCTGTAGGCTGTATGTCTGTAGGCTGTATGTCTGTAGGCTGTATGTCTGTAGGCTGTATGTCTGTAGGCTGTATGTCTGTAGGCTGTATGTCTGTAGGCTGTATGTCTGTAGGCTGTATGTCTGTAGGCTGTAGGCTGTATGTATGTAGGCTGTATGTCTGTAGGCTGTATGTCTGTAGGCTGTAGGCTGTAGGCTGTATGTCTGTAGGCTGTAGGCTGTATGTCTGTAGGCTGTATGTCTGTAGGCTGTATGTCTGTAGGCTGTAGGCTGTAGGCTGTATGTCTGTAGGCTGTAGGCTGTATGTCTGTAGGCTGTATGTCTGTAGGCTGTAGGCTGTATGTCTGTATGTCTGTAGGCTGTATGTCTGTAGGCTGTATGTCTGTAGGCTGTATGTCTGTAGGCTGTATGTCTGTAGGCTGTATGTCTGTAGGCTGTATGTCTGTAGGCTGTAGGGTGTATGTCTGTAGGCTGTATGTCTGTATGCTGTATGTCTGTAGGCTGTATGTCTGTAGGCTGTATGTCTGTAGGCTGTATGTCTGTAGGCTGTATGTCTGTAGGCTGTATGTCTGTAGGCTGTAGGCTGTATGTCTGTAGGCTGTATGTCTGTAGGCTGTATGTCTGTAGGCTGTATGTCTGTAGGCTGTAGGCTGTATGTCTGTAGGCTGTATGTCTGTAGGCTGTATGTCTGTAGGCTGTATGTCTGTAGGCTGTATGTCTGTAGGCTGTATGTCTGTAGGCTGTATGTCTGTAGGCTGTATGGCTGTATGTCTGTAGGCTGTATGTCTGTAGGCTGTATGTCTGTAGGCTGTATGTCTGTAGGCTGTATGTCTGTAGGCTGTATGTCTGTAGGCTGTATGTCTGTAGGCTGTAGGCTGTATGTCTGTAGGCTGTATGTCTGTAGGCTGTATGTCTGTAGGCTGTATGTCTGTAGGCTGTATGTCTGTAGGCTGTATGTCTGTAGGCTGTAGGCTGTATGTCTGTAGGCTGTATGTCTGTAGGCTGTATGTCTGTAGGCTGTAGACTGTATGTCTGTAGGCTGTATGTCTGTAGGCTGTATGTCTGTAGGCTGTAGACTGTATGTCTGTAGGCTGTATGTCTGTAGGCTGTATGTCTGTAGGCTGTAGGCTGTATGTCTGTAGGCTGTAGGCTGTAGGCTGTAGGCTGTAGGCTGTAGACTGTATGTCTGTAGGCTGTAGGCTGTATGTCTGTAGGCTGTATGTCTGTAGGCTGTATGTCTGTAGGCTGTATGTCTGTAGGCTGTATGTCTGTAGGCTGTATGTCTGTAGGCTGTATGTCTGTAGGCTGTATGTCTGTAGGCTGTAGGCTGTATGTCTGTAGGCTGTATGTCTGTAGGCTGTATGTCTGTAGGCTGTATGTCTGTAGGCTGTATGTCTGTAGGCTGTATGTCTGTAGGCTGTAGGCTGTAGGCTGTATGTCTGTAGGCTGTATGTCTGTAGGCTGTAGGCTGTATGTCTGTAGGCTGTATGTCTGTAGGCTGTATGTCTGTATGTCTGTATGTCTGTAGGCTGTATGTCTGTAGGCTGTATGTCTGTAGGCTGTATGTCTGTAGGCTGTATGTCTGTAGGCTGTATGTCTGTAGGCTGTATGTCTGTAGGCTGTAGGCTGTAGGCTGTAGGCTGTATGTCTGTAGGCTGTATGTCTGTAGGCTGTAGGCTGTATGTCTGTATGTCTGTATGTCTGTAGGCTGTATGTCTGTAGGCTGTATGTCTGTAGGCTGTATGTCTGTAGGCTGTATGTCTGTAGGCTGTATGTCTGTAGGCTGTATGTCTGTAGGCTGTATGTCTGTAGGCTGTATGTCTGTAGGCTGTAGGCTGTATGTCTGTAGGCTGTATGTCTGTAGGCTGTAGACTGTATGTCTGTATGTCTGTATGTCTGTAGGCTGTATGTCTGTAGACTGTAGACTGTATGTCTGTAGGCTGTATGTCTGTATGCTGTATGTCTGTAGGCTGTATGTCTGTAGGCTGTATGTCTGTAGGCTGTATGTCTGTAGGCTGTATGTCTGTAGGCTGTAGGCTGTATGTCTGTAGGCTGTATGTCTGTAGGCTGTAGACTGTATGTCTGTATGTCTGTATGTCTGTAGGCTGTATGTCTGTAGGCTGTATGTCTGTAGGCTGTATGTCTGTAGGCTGTATGTCTGTAGGCTGTATGTCTGTAGGCTGTATGTCTGTAGGCTGTATGTCTGTAGTCTGTATGTCTGTAGGCTGTATGTCTGTAGTCTGTATGTCTGTAGGCTGTATGTCTGTAGGCTGTATGTCTGTAGGCTGTATGTCTGTAGGCTGTATGTCTGTAGTCTGTATGTCTGTAGGCTGTATGTCTGTAGGCTGTATGTCTGTAGGCTGTATGTCTGTAGGCTGTATGTCTGTAGGCTGTAGGCTGTATGTCTGTAGGCTGTATGTCTGTAGGCTGTAGACTGTATGTCTGTATGTCTGTAGGCTGTATGTCTGTAGGCTGTAGACTGTATGTCTGTAGGCTGTATGTCTGTAGGCTGTATGTCTGTAGGCTGTAGACTGTATGTCTGTAGGCTGTATGTCTGTAGGCTGTATGTCTGTAGGCTGTAGGCTGTATGTCTGTAGGCTGTAGGCTGTAGGCTGTAGACTGTATGTCTGTAGGCTGTAGGCTGTATGTCTGTAGGCTGTATGTCTGTAGGCTGTATGTCTGTAGGCTGTATGTCTGTAGGCTGTATGTCTGTAGGCTGTATGTCTGTAGGCTGTATGTCTGTAGGCTGTATGTCTGTAGGCTGTAGACTGTACGTCTGTATGTCTGTATGTCTGTAGGCTGTATGTCTGTAGGCTGTAGGCTGTATGTCTGTATGTCTGTATGTCTGTAGGCTGTAGGCTGTAGGCTGTAGACTGTATGTCTGTAGGCTGTAGGCTGTATGTCTGTAGGCTGTATGTCTGTAGGCTGTATGTCTGTAGGCTGTATGTCTGTAGGCTGTATGTCTGTAGGCTGTATGTCTGTAGGCTGTATGTCTGTAGGCTGTATGTCTGTAGGCTGTAGACTGTATGTCTGTAGGCTGTAGGCTGTATGTCTGTATGTCTGTATGTCTGTAGGCTGTATGTCTGTAGGCTGTAGGCTGTATGTCTGTAGGCTGTATGTCTGTAGGCTGTAGGCTGTATGTCTGTAAGGCTGTATGTCTGTATGTCTGTAGGCTGTATGTCTGTAGGCTGTATGTCTGTAGGCTGTATGTCTGTAGGCTGTATGTCTGTAGGCTGTATGTCTGTAGGCTGTATGTCTGTAGGCTGTATGTCTGTAGGCTGTATGTCTGTAGGCTGTAGGCTGTAGGCTGTAGGCTGTATGTCTGTAGGCTGTAGGCTGTAGGCTGTAGGCTGTATGTCTGTAGGCTGTATGTCTGTAGGCTGTAGGCTGTAGGCTGTATGTCTGTAGGCTGTATGTCTGTAGGCTGTATGTCTGTAGGCTGTAGGCTGTATGTCTGTAGGCTGTATGTCTGTAGGCTGTATGTCTGTAGGCTGTATGTCTGTAGGCTGTAGGCTGTAGGCTGTAGGCTGTATGTCTGTAGGCTGTATGTCTGTAGGCTGTAGGCTGTATGTCTGTAGGCTGTATGTCTGTAGGCTGTAGGCTGTAGGCTGTATGTCTGTAGGCTGTATGTCTGTAGGCTGTAGGCTGTATGTCTGTAGGCTGTATGTCTGTAGGCTGTATGTCTGTATGTCTGTAGGCTGTATGTCTGTAGGCTGTATGTCTGTATGTCTGTAGGCTGTAGGCTGTATGTCTGTAGGCTGTATGTCTGTAGGCTGTATGTCTGTAGGCTGTAGGCTGTAGGCTGTATGTCTGTAGGCTGTATGTCTGTAGGCTGTAGGCTGTAGGCTGTAGGCTGTATGTCTGTAGGCTGTATGTCTGTAGGCTGTAGGCTGTATGTCTGTAGGCTGTATGTCTGTAGGCTGTAGGCTGTAGGCTGTATGTCTGTAGGCTGTATGTCTGTAGGCTGTAGGCTGTAGGCTGTAGGCTGTATGTCTGTAGGCTGTATGTCTGTAGGCTGTATGTCTGTATGTCTGTATGTCTGTAGGCTGTATGTCTGTAGGCTGTATGTCTGTATGTCTGTAGGCTGTATGTCTGTAGGCTGTATGTCTGTAGGCTGTATGTCTGTAGGCTGTATGTCTGTAGGCTGTAGGCTGTAGGCTGTATGTCTGTAGGCTGTAGGCTGTATGTCTGTAGGCTGTATGTCTGTAGGCTGTATGTCTGTAGGCTGTATGTCTGTATGTCTGTAGGCTGTATGTCTGTAGGCTGTATGTCTGTAGGCTGTATGTCTGTAGGCTGTATGTCTGTAGGCTGTAGACTGTAGGCTGTATGTCTGTAGGCTGTATGTCTGTAGGCTGTATGTCTGTAGGCTGTAGGCTGTAGGCTGTATGTCTGTAGGCTGTATGTCTGTAGGCTGTAGACTGTAGGCTGTATGTCTGTAGGCTGTATGTCTGTAGGCTGTATGCTGTATGTCTGTAGGCTGTATGTCTGTAGGCTGTAGGCTGTATGTCTGTAGGCGGTATGTCTGTAGGCTGTATGCTGTATGTCTGTAGGCTGTATGTCTGTAGGCTGTAGGCTGTATGTCTGTAGGCTGTATGTCTGTAGGCTGTAGGCTGTATGTCTGTAGGCTGTATGTCTGTAGGCTGTAGGCTGTATGTCTGTAGGCTGTAGGCTGTATGTCTGTAGGCTGTATGTCTGTAGGCTGTATGCTGTATGTCTGTAGGCTGTATGTCTGTAGGCTGTATGTCTGTAGGCTGTAGGCTGTATGTCTGTAGGCTGTAGGCTGTATGTCTGTAGGCTGTAGGCTGTATGTCTGTAGGCTGTATGTCTGTAGGCTGTATGTCTGTAGGCTGTAGGCTGTATGTCTGTAGGCTGTAGGCTGTATGTCTGTAGGCTGTATGTCTGTAGGCTGTATGTCTGTAGGCTGTATGTCTGTAGGCTGTATGTCTGTAGGCTGTATGTCTGTAGGCTGTATGTCTGTAGGCTGTATGTCTGTAGGCTGTATGTCTGTAAGCTGTAGGCTGTATGTCTGTAGGCTGTATGTATGTAGGCTGTATGTCTGTAGGCTGTATGTCTGTAGGCTGTAGGCTGTATGCCTGTAGGCTGTATGTCTGTAGGCTGTATGTCTGTAGGCTGTATGTCTGTATGTCTGTAGGCTGTATGTCTGTAGGCTGTAGGCTGTATGCCTGTAGGCTGTATGTCTGTAGGCTGTATGTCTGTAGGCTGTATGTCTGTAGGCTGTATGTCTGTAGGCTGTAGGCTGTATGTCTGTAGGCTGTAGACTGTAGGCTGTATGTCTGTAGGCTGTATGTCTGTAGGCTGTAGGCTGTATGTCTGTAGGCTGTAGGCTGTATGTCTGTAGGCTATAGGCTGTATGTCTGTAGGCTGTATGTCTGTAGGCTGTATGTCTGTAGGCTGTATGTCTGTAGGCTGTATGTCTGTAGGCTGTATGTCTGTAGGCTCTATGTCTGTAGGCTGTATGTCTGTAGGCTGTATGTCTGTAGGCTGTAGGCTGTATGTCTGTAGGCTGTATGTCTGTAGACTGTATGTCTGTAGGCTGTATGTCTGTAGGCTGTAGGCTGTATGTCGGTAGGCTGTATGGCTGTATGGCTGTAGGCTGTATGTCTGTAGGCTGTAGGCTGTATGTCGGTAGGCTGTATGGCTGTATGTCTGTAGGCTGTATGTCTGTAGGCTGTATGTCTGTAGGCTGTATGGCTGTATGTCTGTAGGCTGTATGTCTGTAGGCTGTATGTCGGTAGGCTGTATGGCTGTATGTCTGTAGGCTGTATGTCTGTAGGCTGTATGGCTGTAGGCTGTATGGCTGTATGGCTGTAGGCTGTAGGCTGTATGTCTGTAGGCTGTATGGCTGTATGTCTGTAGGCTGTAGGCTGTATGTATGTAGGCTGTATGTCTGTAGGCTGTATGTATGTAGGCTGTATGTCTGTAGGCTGTATGTCTGTAGGCTGTATGTCTGTAGGCTGTATGTCTGTAGGCTGACATTGATCTTTACATCAGGAGGTAGAGCGGGTCGTCCAATGAGCCGTGGGTCGGCGGTTCGAATACCGGCTCCTCCTCCTTTCTACATGTCCAAGTGTCCTTGGGCAAGACACTGAACCCCTGATTGCTGTGTGAATGTGTGTGTGAATGGGTGAATGTAATGTTAAGTTACTATATTTACCCAGGGTATGGACTAAGCATCAGATACTTGTTTACAGCCAGGCCCTGCTCATAGAACATTTCATGGTAGTGGTTCAATGCCTTGCTCAAGGGCACTTCAGCGGTGGTAATTTGAACGTGCCGGTCCGGGGATAGGAACTGGCGACCTTCCGGTATCAAGACCGCTCCGCAAACCGTTCGGCCACCGCTGCCACCGTTCGGCCACCGCTGCCACCGCTGCCAGCGCCTTCATCCAATTCATGATTTAGAAGACATTTAGTAGAATGAGGTCTCAGTTCTAAATAGGTTAAATTCAGTACTTGAGTAAATTTACTTAGTTACTTTCCACCTGCTGACGTTCTGTTTGAGAGCGTTTGATTCTGTCCACTAAGCTCGTTGTTGATTGGTTCATTCATTTCAGATAAAACTGTCTGTCTAAAAATAAAAAAGCACACACACACACACACACACACACACACACACACACACACACACACACACACACACACACACACACACACACACACTGCCAAAGTTGAAGAAATCTGTCTGTGTCCAAAACAAATACATAATTTATATGAAATAATCTTCTTCCGAAGTTGAATATAAATCCAGAGGTTTATTTATTTCTCCTCTTCCTCTGATAGTTTAATTAAATTCCTGGCTGCTCCAGCGAAGGTGTTGAGGAGAGGAGGCAGATATCTGTTAACCCCTTCACACCTGAGAGCAGATTACACTAAATGTAATTATAAATCATCACAGTTTTCTGAAGAAAAAAAAAGCTCATGTTTCTATATCAGTGGTTCTCAAACTATTTCATGTCAAGGACCCCCAGAATTATCTATTATTGGCTGCCGGGACCCCCCCATGTGAAAATATGTAGTTCCAGGGACCCCCACCTCCCTCAGAAGCAAAGATATGAGTTAAAAATGTTCACTGTGAAAGAATATATATGTTCAATGATTTGCGCCACATTTTGACGAGGGTGCCGCGCTACAAGCTTGTAGATCTGCTCTTTTTTTTTTAACAGCTAAAGTTTTTAACTAATGGTTAAAAAGTGTTTAAAAGCTACCCAGCGACACAGATGCGTTCTCGGCCTGAAGGGGTTAATGTGTAATGATATTTCATATTTATGAAGCATCTGCATAATAAAGATAACGTATTCAATTAAGCCGGCCGTAAAAAAACCCCCAAAAAACAGAAAGAAATGTCCTGGCGCTGTTAAATATGAATCAGGGCACATATTGCTTTGATTTGGAACTACTTCATTACAAACACACTCGTCTGCTGCTGTGAGGTAGCTTTATTTTATCCTCGTTGCTTTTAGAAGCTCGTAAAGTGTTTTATTATGATTTAAAAGTCCAGTTAAAACTAATGGTGGATTTATGTAGTGGTGGAAAGTATGAAGTACATTTACTTTACTTGAGTATTTCCAATTTCCCAACATCTTTACTTCTACTCCACTACATCTCGGATCCAAATGTTGTATACTTTTTTTTTTTACTCCACTACATGTATCTGAAAACTTTAGTTACTTTGTAGATGTGGTTAATTATTTGCAATTCAGCCCTGTGTATATTATGTATACATTCAGCCCTGTGTATATTATGTATACATTTATACATTATGTATACATTGTGTATATTATGTATACATTCAGCCCTGTGTATATTATGTATACATTCAGCCCTGTGTATATTATGTATACATTGTGTATATTATGTATACATTCAGCCCTGTGTATATTATGTATACATTGTGTATATTATGTATACATTACAGCCCTGTGTATATTATGTATACATTCAGCCCTGCGTATATTATGTATACATTCAGCCCTGTTTATATTATGTATACATTCAGCCCTGTGTATATTATGTATACATTGTGTATATTATGTATACATTCAGCCCTGTGTATATTATGTATACATTACAGCCCTGTTTATATTATGTATACATTGTGTATATTATGTATACATTGTGTATATTATGTATACATTACAGCCCTGTGTATATTATGTATACATTCAGCCCTGTGTATATTATGTATACATTACAGCCCTGTTTATATTATGTATACATTGTGTATATTATGTATACATTGTGTATATTATGTATACATTACAGCCCTGTGTATATTATGTATACATTCAGCCCTGTGTATATTATGTATACATTCAGCCCTGTGTATATTATGTATACATTGTGTATATTATGTATACATTCAGCCCTGTGTATATTATGTATACATTCAGCCCTGTGTATATTATGTATACATTACAGCCCTGTGTATATTATGTATACATTACAGCCCTGTGTATATTATGTATACATTCAGCCCTGTGTATATTATGTATACATTCAGCCCTGTGTATATTATGTATACATTCAGCCCTGTGTATATTATGTATACATTCAGCCCTGTGTATATTATGTATACATTCAGCCCTGTGTATATTATGTATACATTCAGCCCTGTGTATATTATGTATACATTCAGCCCTGTGTATATTATGTATACATTCAGCCCTGTGTATATTATGTATACATTCAGCCCTGTGTATATTATGTATACATTCAGCCCTGTGTATATTATGTATACATTACAGCCCTGTGTATATTATGTATACATTACAGCCCTGTGTATATTATGTATACATTACAGCCCTGTGTATATTATGTATACATTCAGCCCTGTGTATATTATGTATACATTGTGTATATTATGTATACATTCAGCCCTGTGTATATTATGTATACATTGTGTATATTATGTATACATTCAGCCCTGTGTATATTATGCATACATTGTGTATATTATGTATACATTACAGCCCTGTGTATATTATGTATACATTCAGCCCTGTGTATATTATGTATACATTGTGTATATTATGTATACATTGTGTATATTATGTATACATTACAGCCCTGTGTATATTATGTATACATTCAGCCCTGTGTATATTATGTATACATTGTGTATATTATGTATACATTCAGCCCTGTGTATATTATGTATACATTACAGCCCTGTGTATATTATGTATACATTCAGCCCTGTGTATATTATGTATACATTCAGCCCTGTGTATATTATGTATACATTCAGCCCTGTGTATATTATGTATACATTACAGCCCTGTGTATATTATGTATACATTACAGCCCTGTGTATATTATGTATACATTACAGCCCTGTGTATATTATGTATACATTCAGCCCTGTGTATATTATGTATACATTCAGCCCTGTGTATATTATGTATACATTCAGCCCTGTGTATATTATGTATACATTGTGTATATTATGTATACATTCAGCCCTGTGTATATTATGTATACATTCAGCCCTGTGTATATTATGTATACATTCAGCCCTGTGTATATTATGTATACATTCAGCCCTGTGTATATTATGTATACATTCAGCCCTGTGTATATTATGTATACATTCAGCCCTGTGTATATTATGTATACATTCAGCCCTGTGTATATTATGTATACATTCAGCCCTGTGTATATTATGTATACATTCAGCCCTGTGTATATTATGTATACATTCAGCCCTGTGTATATTATGTATACATTGTGTATATTATGTATACATTCAGCCCTGTGTATATTATGTATACATTCAGCCCTGTGTATATTATGTATACATTGTGTATATTATGTATACATTCAGCCCTGTGTATATTATGTATACATTCAGCCCTGTGTATATTATGTATACATTACAGCCCTGTGTATATTATGTATACATTACAGCCCTGTGTATATTATGTATACATTCAGCCCTGTGTATATTATGTATACATTCAGCCCTGTGTATATTATGTATACATTCAGCCCTGTGTATATTATGTATACATTCAGCCCTGTGTATATTATGTATACATTACAGCCCTGTGTATATTATGTATACATTACAGCCCTGTGTATATTATGTATACATTACAGCCCTGTGTATATTATGTATACATTACAGCCCTGTGTATATTATGTATACATTACAGCCCTGTGTATATTATGTATACATTCAGCCCTGTGTATATTATGTATACATTGTGTATATTATGTATACATTCAGCCCTGTGTATATTATGTATACATTGTGTATATTATGTATACATTCAGCCCTGTGTATATTATGTATACATTGTGTATATTATGTATACATTACAGCCCTGTGTATATTATGTATACATTCAGCCCTGTGTATATTATGTATACATTGTGTATATTATGTATACATTGTGTATATTATGTATACATTACAGCCCTGTGTATATTATGTATACATTCAGCCCTGTGTATATTATGTATACATTGTGTATATTATGTATACATTCAGCCCTGTGTATATTATGTATACATTACAGCCCTGTGTATATTATGTATACATTCAGCCCTGTGTATATTATGTATACATTCAGCCCTGTGTATATTATGTATACATTCAGCCCTGTGTATATTATGTATACATTACAGCCCTGTGTATATTATGTATACATTACAGCCCTGTGTATATTATGTATACATTACAGCCCTGTGTATATTATGTATACATTCAGCCCTGTGTATATTATGTATACATTCAGCCCTGTGTATATTATGTATACATTCAGCCCTGTGTATATTATGTATACATTGTGTATATTATGTATACATTCAGCCCTGTGTATATTATGTATACATTCAGCCCTGTGTATATTATGTATACATTCAGCCCTGTGTATATTATGTATACATTCAGCCCTGTGTATATTATGTATACATTCAGCCCTGTGTATATTATGTATACATTCAGCCCTGTGTATATTATGTATACATTCAGCCCTGTGTATATTATGTATACATTCAGCCCTGTGTATATTATGTATACATTCAGCCCTGTGTATATTATGTATACATTCAGCCCTGTGTATATTATGTATACATTGTGTATATTATGTATACATTCAGCCCTGTGTATATTATGTATACATTCAGCCCTGTGTATATTATGTATACATTGTGTATATTATGTATACATTCAGCCCTGTGTATATTATGTATACATTCAGCCCTGTGTATATTATGTATACATTACAGCCCTGTGTATATTATGTATACATTACAGCCCTGTGTATATTATGTATACATTCAGCCCTGTGTATATTATGTATACATTCAGCCCTGTGTATATTATGTATACATTCAGCCCTGTGTATATTATGTATACATTCAGCCCTGTGTATATTATGTATACATTCAGCCCTGTGTATATTATGTATACATTCAGCCCTGTGTATATTATGTATACATTACAGCCCTGTGTATATTATGTATACATTACAGCCCTGTGTATATTATGTATACATTACAGCCCTGTGTATATTATGTATACATTCAGCCCTGTGTATATTATGTATACATTACAGCCCTGTGTATATTATGTATACATTATGTATACATTCAGCCCTGTGTATAGTATGTATACATTCAGCCCTGTGTATATTATGTATACATTATGTATACATTCAGCCCTGTGTATATTATGTATACATTCAGCCCTGTGTATATTATGTATACATTCAGCCCTGTGTATATTATGTATACATTACAGCCCTGTGTATATTATGTATACATTACAGCCCTGTGTATATTATGTATACATTCAGCCCTGTGTATATTATGTATACATTACAGCCCTGTGTATATTATGTATACATTATGTATACATTCAGCCCTGTGTATAGTATGTATACATTCAGCCCTGTGTATATTATGTATACATTATGTATACATTCAGCCCTGTGTATAGTATGTATACATTCAGCCCTGTGTATATTATGTATACATTGTGTATATTATGTATACATTCAGCCCTGTGTATATTATGTATACATTGTGTATATTATGTATACATTCAGCCCTGTGTATAGTATGTATACATTCAGCCCTGTGTATATTATGTATACATTGTGTATAGTATGTATACATTCAGCCCTGTGTACATTATGTATACATTGTGTATATTATGTATACATTCAGCCCTGTGTATATTATGTATACATTACAGCCCTGTGTATATTATGTATACATTCAGCCCTGTGTATATTATGTATACATTACAGCCCTGTTTATATTATGTATACATTGTGTATATTATGTATACATTACAGCCCTGTGTATATTATGTATACATTACAGCCCTGTGTATATTTTGTATACATTCAGCCCTGTGTATATTATGTATACATTGTGTATATTATGTATACATTGTGTATATTATGTATACATTACAGCCCTGTGTATATTATGTATACATTACAGCCCTGTGTATATTTTGTATACATTCAGCCCTGTGTATATTATGTATACATTGTGTATATTATGTATACATTCAGCCCTGTGTATATTATGTATACATTGTGTATATTATGTATACATTACAGCCCTGTGTATATTATGTATACATTCAGCCCTGTGTATATTATGTATACATTACAGCCCTGTGTATATTATGTATACATTGTGTATACATTCAGCCCTGTGTATAGTATGTATACATTCAGCCCTGTGTATATTATGTATACATTGTGTATATTATGTATACATTCAGCCCTGTGTATATTATGTATACATTACAGCCCTGTGTATATTATGTATACATTCAGCCCTGTGTATATTATGTATACATTACAGCCCTGTGTATATTATGTATACATTCAGCCCTGTGTATATTATGTATACATTACAGCCCTGTGTATATTATGTATACATTCAGCCCTGTGTATATTATGTATACATTACAGCCCTGTGTATATTATGTATACATTGTGTATATTATGTATACATTGTGTATATTATGTATACATTACAGCCCTGTGTATATTATGTATACATTACAGCCCTGTGTATATTATGTATACATTGTGTATATTATGTATACATTCAGCCCTGTGTATATTATGTATACATTACAGCCCTGTGTATATTATGTATACATTCAGCCCTGTGTATATTATGTATACATTACAGCCCTGTGTATATTATGTGTACATTACAGCCCTGTGTATATTATGTATACATTCAGCCCTGTGTATATTATGTATACATTCAGCCCTGTGTATATTATGTATACATTCAGCCCTGTTTATATTATGTATACATTGTGTATATTATGTATACATTGTGTATATTATGTATACATTACAGCCCTGTGTAT
Source organism: Electrona antarctica (assembly GCF_951216825.1). NCBI lineage: Eukaryota > Metazoa > Chordata > Actinopteri > Myctophiformes > Myctophidae > Electrona > Electrona antarctica. Next base: position 23,509 of record NW_027638255.1, read on the forward strand.
ATTATGTATACATTCAGCCCTGTGTATATTATGTATACATTCAGCCCTGTGTATATTATGTATACATTGTGTATATTATGTATACATTCAGCCCTGTGTATATTATGTATACATTCAGCCCTGTGTATATTATGTATACATTACAGCCCTGTGTATATTATGTATACATTACAGCCCTGTGTATATTATGTATACATTCAGCCCTGTGTATATTATGTATACATTCAGCCCTGTGTATATTATGTATACATTCAGCCCTGTGTATATTATGTATACATTCAGCCCTGTGTATATTATGTATACATTCAGCCCTGTGTATATTATGTATACATTCAGCCCTGTGTATATTATGTATACATTCAGCCCTGTGTATATTATGTATACATTCAGCCCTGTGTATATTATGTATACATTCAGCCCTGTGTATATTATGTATACATTCAGCCCTGTGTATATTATGTATACATTACAGCCCTGTGTATATTATGTATACATTACAGCCCTGTGTATATTATGTATACATTACAGCCCTGTGTATATTATGTATACATTCAGCCCTGTGTATATTATGTATACATTGTGTATATTATGTATACATTCAGCCCTGTGTATATTATGTATACATTGTGTATATTATGTATACATTCAGCCCTGTGTATATTATGTATACATTGTGTATATTATGTATACATTACAGCCCTGTGTATATTATGTATACATTCAGCCCTGTGTATATTATGTATACATTGTGTATATTATGTATACATTGTGTATATTATGTATACATTACAGCCCTGTGTATATTATGTATACATTCAGCCCTGTGTATATTATGTATACATTGTGTATATTATGTATACATTCAGCCCTGTGTATATTATGTATACATTACAGCCCTGTGTATATTATGTATACATTCAGCCCTGTGTATATTATGTATACATTCAGCCCTGTGTATATTATGTATACATTCAGCCCTGTGTATATTATGTATACATTACAGCCCTGTGTATATTATGTATACATTACAGCCCTGTGTATATTATGTATACATTACAGCCCTGTGTATATTATGTATACATTCAGCCCTGTGTATATTATGTATACATTCAGCCCTGTGTATATTATGTATACATTCAGCCCTGTGTATATTATGTATACATTGTGTATATTATGTATACATTCAGCCCTGTGTATATTATGTATACATTCAGCCCTGTGTATATTATGTATACATTCAGCCCTGTGTATATTATGTATACATTCAGCCCTGTGTATATTATGTATACATTCAGCCCTGTGTATATTATGTATACATTCAGCCCTGTGTATATTATGTATACATTCAGCCCTGTGTATATTATGTATACATTCAGCCCTGTGTATATTATGTATACATTCAGCCCTGTGTATATTATGTATACATTCAGCCCTGTGTATATTATGTATACATTGTGTATATTATGTATACATTCAGCCCTGTGTATATTATGTATACATTCAGCCCTGTGTATATTATGTATACATTGTGTATATTATGTATACATTCAGCCCTGTGTATATTATGTATACATTCAGCCCTGTGTATATTATGTATACATTACAGCCCTGTGTATATTATGTATACATTACAGGCCTGTGTATATTATGTATACATTCAGCCCTGTGTATATTATGTATACATTCAGCCCTGTGTATATTATGTATACATTCAGCCCTGTGTATATTATGTATACATTCAGCCCTGTGTATATTATGTATACATTCAGCCCTGTGTATATTATGTATACATTCAGCCCTGTGTATATTATGTATACATTACAGCCCTGTGTATATTATGTATACATTACAGCCCTGTGTATATTATGTATACATTACAGCCCTGTGTATATTATGTATACATTCAGCCCTGTGTATATTATGTATACATTACAGCCCTGTGTATATTATGTATACATTATGTATACATTCAGCCCTGTGTATAGTATGTATACATTCAGCCCTGTGTATATTATGTATACATTATGTATACATTCAGCCCTGTGTATATTATGTATACATTCAGCCCTGTGTATATTATGTATACATTCAGCCCTGTGTATATTATGTATACATTACAGCCCTGTGTATATTATGTATACATTACAGCCCTGTGTATATTATGTATACATTCAGCCCTGTGTATATTATGTATACATTACAGCCCTGTGTATATTATGTATACATTATGTATACATTCAGCCCTGTGTATAGTATGTATACATTCAGCCCTGTGTATATTATGTATACATTATGTATACATTCAGCCCTGTGTATAGTATGTATACATTCAGCCCTGTATATATTATGTATACATTGTGTATATTATGTATACATTCAGCCCTGTGTATATTATGTATACATTGTGTATATTATGTATACATTCAGCCCTGTGTATAGTATGTATACATTCAGCCCTGTGTATATTATGTATACATTGTGTATAGTATGTATACATTCAGCCCTGTGTACATTATGTATACATTGTGTATATTATGTATACATTCAGCCCTGTGTATATTATGTATACATTACAGCCCTGTGTATATTATGTATACATTCAGCCCTGTGTATATTATGTATACATTACAGCCCTGTTTATATTATGTATACATTGTGTATATTATGTATACATTACAGCCCTGTGTATATTATGTATACATTACAGCCCTGTGTATATTTTGTATACATTCAGCCCTGTGTATATTATGTATACATTGTGTATATTATGTATACATTGTGTATATTATGTATACATTACAGCCCTGTGTATATTATGTATACATTACAGCCCTGTGTATATTTTGTATACATTCAGCCCTGTGTATATTATGTATACATTGTGTATATTATGTATACATTCAGCCCTGTGTATATTATGTATACATTGTGTATATTATGTATACATTACAGCCCTGTGTACATTATGTATACATTCAGCCCTGTGTATATTATGTATACATTACAGCCCTGTGTATATTATGTATACATTATGTATACATTCAGCCCTGTGTATAGTATGTATACATTCAGCCCTGTGTATATTATGTATACATTGTGTATATTATGTATACATTCAGCCCTGTGTATATTATGTATACATTACAGCCCTGTGTATATTATGTATACATTCAGCCCTGTGTATATTATGTATACATTACAGCCCTGTGTATATTATGTATACATTCAGCCCTGTGTATATTATGTATACATTACAGCCCTGTGTATATTATGTATACATTCAGCCCTGTGTATATTATGTATACATTACAGCCCTGTGTATATTATGTATACATTGTGTATATTATGTATACATTGTGTATATTATGTATACATTACAGCCCTGTGTATATTATGTATACATTACAGCCCTGTGTATATTATGTATACATTGTGTATATTATGTATACATTCAGCCCTGTGTATATTATGTATACATTACAGCCCTGTGTATATTATGTATACATTCAGCCCTGTGTATATTATGTATACATTACAGCCCTGTGTATATTATGTGTACATTACAGCCCTGTGTATATTATGTATACATTCAGCCCTGTGTATATTATGTATACATTCAGCCCTGTGTATATTATGTATACATTACAGCCCTGTGTATATTATGTATACATTGTGTATATTATGTATACATTCAGCCCTGTGTATATTATGTATACATTACAGCCCTGTGTATATTATGTATACATTACAGCCCTGTGTATATTATGTATACATTCAGCCCTGTGTATATTATGTATACATTCAGCCCTGTGTATATTATGTATACATTCAGCCCTGTGTATATTATGTATACATTCAGCCCTGTGTATATTATGTATACATTACAGCCCTGTGTATATTATGTGTACATTCAGCCCTGTGTATATTATGTATACATTCAGCCCTGTGTATATTATGTATACATTACAGCCCTGTGTATATTATGTATACATTATGTATACATTCAGCCCTGTGTATAGTATGTATACATTCAGCCCTGTGTATATTATGTATACATTGTGTATATTATGTATACATTCAGCCCTGTGTATATTATGTATACATTGTGTATATTATGTATACATTCAGCCCTGTGTATAGTATGTATACATTCAGCCCTGTGTATATTATGTATACATTGTGTATATTATGTATACATTCAGCCCTGTGTATATTATGTATACATTGTGTATATTATGTATACATTCAGCCCTGTGTATAGTATGTATACATTCAGCCCTGTGTATATTATGTATACATTGTGTATATTATGTATACATTACAGCCCTGTGTATATTATGTATACATTCAGCCCTGTGTATATTATGTATACATTACAGCCCTGTTTATATTATGTATACATTGTGTATATTATGTATACATTATGTATACATTCAGCCCTGTGTATATTATGTATACAATTCAGCCCTGTGTATATTATGTATACATTACAGCCCTGTTTATATTATGTATACATTGTGTATATTATGTATACATTACAGCCCTGTGTATATTATGTATACATTACAGCCCTGTGTATATTTTGTATACATTCAGCCCTGTGTATATTATGTATACATTGTGTATATTATGTATACATTCAGCCCTGTGTATATTATGTATACATTGTGTATATTATGTATACATTACAGCCCTGTGTATATTATGTATACATTCAGCCCTGTGTATATTATGTATACATTACAGCCCTGTGTATATTATGTATACATTATGTATACATTCAGCCCTGTGTATAGTATGAATACATTCAGCCCTGTGTATATTATGTATACATTGTGTATATTATGTATACATTCAGCCCTGTGTATATTATGTATACATTACAGCCCTGTGTATATTATGTATACATTCAGCCCTGTGTATATTATGTATACATTCAGCCCTGTGTATATTATGTATACATTCAGCCCTGTGTATATTATGTATACATTGTGTATATTATGTATACATTCAGCCCTGTGTATATTATGTATACATTGTGTATATTATGTATACATTCAGCCCTGTGTATATTATGTATACATTACAGCCCTGTGTATATTATGTATACATTGTGTATATTATGTATACATTCAGCCCTGTGTATATTATGTATACATTGTGTATATTATGTATACATTACAGCCCTGTGTATATTATGTATACATTGTGTATATTATGTATACATTGTGTATATTATGTATACATTACAGCCCTGTGTATATTATGTATACATTCAGCCCTGTGTATATTATGTATACATTGTGTATATTATGTATACATTCAGCCCTGTGTATATTATGTATACATTCAGCCCTGTGTATATTATGTATACATTCAGCCCTGTTTATATTATGTATACATTACAGCCCTGTGTATATTATGTATACATTCAGCCCTGTGTATATTATGTATACATTCAGCCCTGTGTATATTATGTATACATTGTGTATATTATGTATACATTCAGCCCTGTGTATATTATGTATACATTCAGCCCTGTTTATATTATGTATACATTACAGCCCTGTGTATATTATGTATACATTACAGCCCTGTGTATATTATGTATACATTCAGCCCTGTGTATATTATGTATACATTCAGCCCTGTTTATATTATGTATACATTACAGCCCTGTGTATATTATGTATACATTCAGCCCTGTGTATATTATGTATACATTCAGCCCTGTGTATATTATGTATACATTACAGCCCTGTGTATATTATGTATACATTCAGCCCTGTGTATATTATGTATACATTACAGCCCTGTGTATATTATGTATACATTCAGCCCTGTGTATATTATGTATACATTCAGCCCTGTTTATATTATGTATACATTACAGCCCTGTGTATATTATGTATACATTACAGCCCTGTGTATATTATGTATACATTACAGCCCTGTGTATATTATGTATACATTCAGCCCTGTGTATATTATGTATACATTCAGCCCTGTTTATATTATGTATACATTACAGCCCTGTGTATATTATGTATACATTCAGCCCTGTGTATATTATGTATACATTCAGCCCTGTGTATATTATGTATACATTGTGTATATTATGTATACATTCAGCCCTGTGTATATTATGTATACATTCAGCCCTGTGTATATTATGTATACATTGTGTATATTATGTATACATTCAGCCCTGTGTATATTATGTATACATTGTGTATATTATGTATACATTACAGCCCTGTGTATATTATGTATACATTGTATATATTATGTATACATTGTGTATATTATGTATACATTACAGCCCTGTGTATATTATGTATACATTCAGCCCTGTGTATATTATGTATACATTGTGTATATTATGTATACATTCAGCCCTGTGTATATTATGTATACATTCAGCCCTGTGTATATTATGTATACATTCAGCCCTGTGTATATTATGTATACATTCAGCCCTGTGTATATTATGTATACATTCAGCCCTGTGTATATTATGTATACATTCAGCCCTGTGTATAGTATGTATACATTCAGCCCTGTGTATAGTATGTATACATTCAGCCCTGTGTATATTATGTATACATTGTGTATATTATGTATACATTCAGCCCTGTGTATATTATGTATACATTCAGCCCTGTGTATATTATGTATACATTGTGTATATTATGTATACATTCAGCCCTGTGTATATTATGTATACATTGTGTATATTATGTATACATTACAGCCCTGTGTATATTATGTATACATTGTGTATATTATGTATACATTGTGTATATTATGTATACATTACAGCCCTGTGTATATTATGTATACATTCAGCCCTGTGTATATTATGTATACATTGTGTATATTATGTATACATTCAGCCCTGTGTATATTATGTATACATTCAGCCCTGTGTATATTATGTATACATTCAGCCCTGTGTATATTATGTATACATTCAGCCCTGTGTATAGTATGTATACATTCAGCCCTGTGTATATTATGTATACATTCAGCCCTGTGTATAGTATGTATACATTCAGCCCTGTGTATAGTATGTATACATTCAGCCCTGTGTATAGTATGTATACATTCAGCCCTGTGTATAGTATGTATACATTCAGCCCTGTGTATATTATGTATACATTCAGCCCTGTGTATATTATGTATACATTCAGCCCTGTGTATATTATGTATACATTACAGGCCATTTGAAAATAGCAGATCTACAAACGCACAGAATGTGGTGATATAAAGTTATATTAATGACAGTTCACTGTTGAAGAGATGAGTGCATGGTCTAGAGTGGCCGGATGGGAACCGCAAGGTTCCCGGTTCGATCCCTGTGGGCTCCCCCAGAGTTAGTGTGGAAGTGTCCTTGAGCAAGACTCTGAACCCCTGATTGCTCCCGATGTGCAGGTTGGTGCCTTGCATGGTTTCCTCCGCCATCGGTGTGTGAATGTGTGTGTGAATGTAATGCACACTCTGTGTGAATGTGTGTGTGAATGGGTGAATGTAATGTACAATCTATGTAAAGGTGTGTGAATGGGTGAATGTAATGCACAATCTATGTAAAGGTGTGTGAATGTGTGTGTGTGAATAGGTGAATGTAATGTACAATCTATGTAAAGGTGTGTGAATGTGTGTGTGTGAATGGGTGAATGTAATGCACAGTCTATGTAAAGGTGTGTGAATGTGTGTGTGTGTGTGTGTGAATGGGTGAATGTAATGTACAATCTATGTAAAGGTGTGTGAATGTGTGTGTGTGAATGGGTGAATGTAATGCACAATCTATGTAAAGGTGTGTGAATGTGTGTGTGAATGGGTGAATGTAATGCACAATCTATGTAAAGGTGTGTGAATGTGTGTGTGAATGGGTGAATGTAATGCACAATCTATGTAAAGGTGTGTGAATGTGTGTGTGAATGGGTGAATGTAATGCACAATCTATGTAAAGGTGTGTGAATGTGTGTGTGAATGGGTGAATGTAATGCACACTCTATGTAAAGGTGTGTGAATGTGTGTGTGAATGGGTGAATGTAATGCACAATCTATGTAAAGGTGTGTGAATGTGTGTGTGAATGGGTGAATGTAATGTACACTCTATGTAAAGGTGTGTAAAGGTGTGTGAATGGGTGAATGTAATGTACCATCTATGTAAAGGTGTGTAAAGGTGTGTGAATGGGTGAATGTAATGCACCATCTATGTAAAGGTGTGTAAAGGTGTGTGAATGGGTGAATGTAATGCACCATCTATGTAAAGGTGTGTAAAGGTGTGTGAATGGGTGAATGTAATGCACCATCTATGTAAAGGTGTGTAAAGGTGTGTGAATGGGTGAATGTAATGCACCATCTATGTAAAGGTGTGTAAAGGTGTGTGAATGGGTGAATGTAATGCACCATCTATGTAAAGGTGTGTGAATGGGTGAATGTAATGCACACTCTTATGTAAAGGTGTGTAAAGGTGTGTGAATGGGTGAATGTAATGCACCATCTATGTGTGGACAGCGTGCTGCCATGTACAGTACCGTACAGTACAGTACTGTGCTAACGATGGAGTGTACAGTATACAGTAGGCCTACAGTACTGCGCTAACGATGCTATACGGTCACTTAGTTCCAGGGAACAAAGCCTGGCTGTCCGCTCCGTTCAACACCTCCGCCTTGTTCCTCCTTTTGTTAGCGTTGACACCCCAAGTACAGTACATTATGTACAGTAGAGTACATGAGTACATTCTCAAGCATTTTCATGTCAAGAAAAGCAAAGAAGCAAAGATTTGAGTTAAAAACGTTTTCTCAGAAAGAATACATATTCAAAGATTTGCACCACATTTTCAAGACTTTAAAAAAAATAGCAGCCCTACAAGCTCATAGCGCTATGAGCTTGTAGATCTGCTATTTTTCAACAGCTAAAGTATAGCACCAGGTTCCCGTCCGCCCAGAATGAGATATACGGGTTTCGAGGAAAGAAACAAAGA
>NW_027638255.1:35000-46856 GCF_951216825.1 Electrona antarctica
CCCTGCTGCTGCCCTGCTGCTGCCCGGCTGCGTTGCTGCTGCCCGGCTGCGTTGCTGCTGCGTTGCTGCTGCCCGGCTGCGTTGCTGCTGCCCGGCTGCTGCGTTGCTGCTGCGTTGCTGCTGCGTTGCTGCTGCCCGGCTGCTGCGTTGCTGCTGCGTTGCTGCTGCCCGGCTGCGTTGCTGCTGCCCGGCTGCGTTGCTGCTGCGTTGCTGCTGCGTTGCTGCTGCCCGGCTGCGTTGCTGCTGCCCGGCTGCTGCCCGGCTGCTGCCCGGCTGCTGCCCGGCTGCTGCCCGGCTGCGTTGCTGCTGCCCGGCTGCTGCGTTGCTGCTGCCCGGCTGCTGCCCGGCTGCGTTGCTGCTGCCCGGCTGCTGCCCGGCTGCTGCGTTGCTGCTGCCCGGCTGCTGCCCGGCTGCTGCCCGGCTGCTGCCCGGCTGCGTTGCTGCTGCCCGGCTGCTGCCCGGCTGCTGCGTTGCTGCTGCCCGGCTGCTGCCCGGCTGCTGCCCGGCTGCGTTGCTGCTGCCCGGCTGCTGCCCGGCTGCTGCCCGGCTGCGTTGCTGCTGCCCGGCTGCTGCCCGGCTGCTGCGTTGCTGCTGCCCGGCTGCTGCCCGGCTGCTGCGTTGCTGCTGCCCGGCTGCGTTGCTGCTGCCCGGCTGCTGCCCGGCTGCTGCGTTGCTGCTGCCCGGCTGCTGCCCGGCTGCTGCGTTGCTGCTGCCCGGCTGCTGCCCGGCTGCTGCGTTGCTGCTGCCCGGCTGCTGCCCGGCTGCTGCGTTGCTGCTGCCCGGCTGCTGCCCGGCTGCTGCCCGGCTGCTGCCCGGCTGCTGCCCGGCTGCGTTGCTGCTGCCCGGCTGCTGCCCGGCTGCTGCCCGGCTGCTGCCCGGCTGCGTTGCTGCTGCCCGGCTGCTGCGTTGCTGCTGCCCGGCTGCTGCGTTGCTGCTGCCCGGCTGCTGCGTTGCTGCTGCCCGGCTGCTGCCCGGCTGCTGCCCGGCTGCTGCGTTGCTGCTGCCCGGCTGCGTTGCTGCTGCCCGGCTGCTGCCCGGCTGCTGCCAGGCTGCTGCCCGGCTGCGTTGCTGCTGCCCGGCTGCTGCCCTGCTGCTGCCCTGCTGCTGCCCTGCTGCTGCCCTGCTGCTGCCCTGCTGCTGCCCGGCTGCTGCGTTGCTGCTGCCCGGCTGCTGCCCGGCTGCTGCCCGGCTGCTGCCCGGCTGCTGCCCGGCTGCTGCCCGGCTGCGTTGCTGCTGCCCGGCTGCTGCCCGGCTGCTGCCCGGCTGCTGCCCGGCTGCGTTGCTGCTGCCCGGCTGCTGCCCGGCTGCTGCGTTGCTGCTGCCCGGCTGCTGCCCGGCTGCTGCCCGGCTGCGTTGCTGCTGCCCGGCTGCGTTGCTGCTGCCCGGCTGCGTTGCTGCTGCCCGGCTGCGTTGCTGCTGCCCGGCTGCTGCCCGGCTGCGTTGCTGCTGCCCGGCTGCTGCCCGGCTGCTGCCCGGCTGCGTTGCTGCTGCCCGGCTGCGTTGCTGCTGCCCGGCTGCTGCCCGGCTGCTGCCCTGCTGCGTTGCTGCTGCCCGCTGCTGCCCTGCTGCTGCCCTGCTGCTGCCCGGCTGCTGCCCGGCTGCGTTGCTGCTGCCCGGCTGCGTTGCTGCTGCCCGGCTGCTGCCCGGCTGCGTTGCTGCTGCCCGGCTGCGTTGCTGCTGCCCGGCTGCGTTGCTGCTGCCCGGCTGCGTTGCTGCTGCCCGGCTGCGTTGCTGCTGCCCGGCTGCGTTGCTGCTGCCCGGCTGCTGCCCGCTGCTGCCCGGCTGCGTTGCTGCTGCCCGGCTGCTGCCCGGCTGCTTTGCTGCTGCCCGGCTGCTGCCCGGCTGCGTTGCTGCTGCCCGGCTGCTGCCCGGCTGCGTTGCTGCTGCCCGGCTGCGTTGCTGCTGCCCGGCTGCGTTGCTGCTGCCCGGCTGCGTTGCTGCTGCCCGGCTGCGTTGCTGCTGCCCGCTGCTGCCCGGCTGCGTTGCTGCTGCCCGGCTGCGTTGCTGCTGCCCGCTGCTGCCCGGCTGCGTTGCTGCTGCCCGCTGCTGCCCGGCTGCGTTGCTGCTGCCCGGCTGCGTTGCTGCTGCCCGGCTGCGTTGCTGCTTTACAGAAGCACTCCTAAAAAGTGCTCATTATGCATTTCAAGGGTGAAGAATATGACGTTGAATTATGATGAAGCATCACCGTAAAAAAAACCCACAACATTAAAATGCCTCGTTTTTTAAAATATACAGCTGGCCTGCTGCGTTGCTGCTGCGTTGCTGCTGCCCGGCTGCGTTGCTGCTGCCCTGCTGCTGCCCTGCTGCTGCCCTGCTGCTGCCCGGCTGCGTTGCTGCTGCCCGGCTGCGTTGCTGCTGCGTTGCTGCTGCCCGGCTGCGTTGCTGCTGCCCGGCTGCTGCGTTGCTGCTGCGTTGCTGCTGCGTTGCTGCTGCCCGGCTGCTGCGTTGCTGCTGCGTTGCTGCTGCCCGGCTGCGTTGCTGCTGCCCGGCTGCGTTGCTGCTGCGTTGCTGCTGCGTTGCTGCTGCCCGGCTGCGTTGCTGCTGCCCGGCTGCTGCCCGGCTGCTGCCCGGCTGCTGCCCGGCTGCGTTGCTGCTGCCCGGCTGCTGCGTTGCTGCTGCCCGGCTGCTGCCCGGCTGCTGCCCGGCTGCGTTGCTGCTGCCCGGCTGCTGCCCGGCTGCTGCGTTGCTGCTGCCCGGCTGCTGCCCGGCTGCTGCCCGGCTGCTGCCCGGCTGCGTTGCTGCTGCCCGGCTGCTGCCCGGCTGCTGCGTTGCTGCTGCCCGGCTGCTGCCCGGCTGCTGCCCGGCTGCGTTGCTGCTGCCCGGCTGCTGCCCGGCTGCTGCCCGGCTGCGTTGCTGCTGCCCGGCTGCTGCCCGGCTGCTGCGTTGCTGCTGCCCGGCTGCTGCCCGGCTGCTGCGTTGCTGCTGCCCGGCTGCGTTGCTGCTGCCCGGCTGCTGCCCGGCTGCTGCCCGGCTGCTGCGTTGCTGCTGCCCGGCTGCTGCCCGGCTGCTGCGTTGCTGCTGCCCGGCTGCTGCCCGGCTGCTGCGTTGCTGCTGCCCGGCTGCTGCCCGGCTGCTGCGTTGCTGCTGCGTTGCTGCTGCCCGGCTGCTGCCCGGCTGCTGCCCGGCTGCGTTGCTGCTGCCCGGCTGCTGCCCGGCTGCTGCCCGGCTGCTGCCCGGCTGCGTTGCTGCTGCCCGGCTGCTGCGTTGCTGCTGCCCGGCTGCTGCGTTGCTGCTGCCCGGCTGCTGCGTTGCTGCTGCCCGGCTGCTGCCCGGCTGCTGCCCGGCTGCTGCGTTGCTGCTGCCCGGCTGCGTTGCTGCTGCCCGGCTGCTGCCCGGCTGCTGCCCGGCTGCTGCCCGGCTGCGTTGCTGCTGCCCGGCTGCTGCCCGGCTGCTGCCCGGCTGCTGCCCGGCTGCGTTGCTGCTGCCCGGCTGCTGCCCTGCTGCTGCCCTGCTGCTGCCCTGCTGCTGCCCTGCTGCTGCCCTGCTGCTGCCCGGCTGCTGCGTTGCTGCTGCCCGGCTGCTGCCCGGCTGCTGCCCGGCTGCTGCCCGGCTGCTGCCCGGCTGCTGCCCGGCTGCGTTGCTGCTGCCCGGCTGCTGCCCGGCTGCTGCCCGGCTGCTGCCCGGCTGCGTTGCTGCTGCCCGGCTGCTGCCCGGCTGCTGCGTTGCTGCTGCCCGGCTGCTGCCCGGCTGCTGCCCGGCTGCGTTGCTGCTGCCCGGCTGCGTTGCTGCTGCCCGGCTGCGTTGCTGCTGCCCGGCTGCGTTGCTGCTGCCCGGCTGCGTTGCTGCTGCCCGGCTGCTGCCCGGCTGCGTTGCTGCTGCCCGGCTGCTGCCCGGCTGCTGCCCGGCTGCGTTGCTGCTGCCCGGCTGCTGCCCGGCTGCTGCCCTGCTGCGTTGCTGCTGCCCGCTGCTGCCCTGCTGCTGCCCTGCTGCTGCCCGGCTGCTGCCCGGCTGCGTTGCTGCTGCCCGGCTGCGTTGCTGCTGCCCGGCTGCTGCCCGGCTGCGTTGCTGCTGCCCGGCTGCGTTGCTGCTGCCCGGCTGCGTTGCTGCTGCCCGGCTGCGTTGCTGCTGCCCGGCTGCGTTGCTGCTGCCCGGCTGCGTTGCTGCTGCCCGGCTGCTGCCCGCTGCTGCCCGGCTGCGTTGCTGCTGCCCGGCTGCTGCCCGGCTGCTTTGCTGCTGCCCGGCTGCTGCCCGGCTGCGTTGCTGCTGCCCGGCTGCTGCCCGGCTGCGTTGCTGCTGCCCGGCTGCGTTGCTGCTGCCCGGCTGCGTTGCTGCTGCCCGGCTGCGTTGCTGCTGCCCGGCTGCGTTGCTGCTGCCCGCTGCTGCCCGGCTGCGTTGCTGCTGCCCGGCTGCGTTGCTGCTGCCCGCTGCTGCCCGGCTGCGTTGCTGCTGCCCGCTGCTGCCCGGCTGCGTTGCTGCTGCCCGGCTGCGTTGCTGCTGCCCGGCTGCGTTGCTGCTTTACAGAAGCACTCCTAAAAAGTGCTCATTATGCATTTCAAGGGTGAAGAATATGACGTTGAATTATGATGAAGCATCACCGTAAAAAAAACCCACAACATTAAAATGCCTCGTTTTTTAAAATATACAGCTGGCCTGCTGCGTTGCTGCTGCGTTGCTGCTGCCCGGCTGCGTTGCTGCTGCCCTGCTGCTGCCCTGCTGCTGCCCTGCTGCTGCCCGGCTGCGTTGCTGCTGCCCGGCTGCGTTGCTGCTGCGTTGCTGCTGCCCGGCTGCGTTGCTGCTGCCCGGCTGCTGCGTTGCTGCTGCGTTGCTGCTGCGTTGCTGCTGCCCGGCTGCTGCGTTGCTGCTGCGTTGCTGCTGCCCGGCTGCGTTGCTGCTGCCCGGCTGCGTTGCTGCTGCGTTGCTGCTGCGTTGCTGCTGCCCGGCTGCGTTGCTGCTGCCCGGCTGCTGCCCGGCTGCTGCCCGGCTGCTGCCCGGCTGCGTTGCTGCTGCCCGGCTGCTGCGTTGCTGCTGCCCGGCTGCTGCCCGGCTGCTGCCCGGCTGCTGCCCGGCTGCGTTGCTGCTGCCCGGCTGCTGCCCGGCTGCTGCGTTGCTGCTGCCCGGCTGCTGCCCGGCTGCTGCCCGGCTGCTGCCCGGCTGCGTTGCTGCTGCCCGGCTGCTGCCCGGCTGCTGCGTTGCTGCTGCCCGGCTGCTGCCCGGCTGCTGCCCGGCTGCGTTGCTGCTGCCCGGCTGCTGCCCGGCTGCTGCGTTGCTGCTGCCCGGCTGCTGCCCGGCTGCTGCGTTGCTGCTGCCCGGCTGCGTTGCTGCTGCCCGGCTGCTGCCCGGCTGCTGCGTTGCTGCTGCCCGGCTGCTGCCCGGCTGCTGCGTTGCTGCTGCCCGGCTGCTGCCCGGCTGCTGCGTTGCTGCTGCCCGGCTGCGTTGCTGCTGCTGCCCGGCTGCTGCGTTGCTGCTGCCCGGCTGCTGCCCGGCTGCTGCGTTGCTGCTGCCCGGCTGCTGCCCTGCTGCTGCCCTGCTGCTGCCCGGCTGCTGCGTTGCTGCTGCCCGGCTGCTGCGTTGCTGCTGCCCGGCTGCTGCCCGGCTGCTGCCCGGCTGCTGCCCGGCTGCGTTGCTGCTGCCCGGCTGCTGCCCGGCTGCTGCCCGGCTGCTGCCCGGCTGCGTTGCTGCTGCCCGGCTGCTGCGTTGCTGCTGCCCGGCTGCTGCGTTGCTGCTGCCCGGCTGCTGCGTTGCTGCTGCCCGGCTGCTGCCCGGCTGCTGCCCGGCTGCTGCGTTGCTGCTGCCCGGCTGCGTTGCTGCTGCCCGGCTGCTGCCCGGCTGCTGCCCGGCTGCTGCCCGGCTGCGTTGCTGCTGCCCGGCTGCTGCCCGGCTGCTGCCCGGCTGCTGCCCGGCTGCGTTGCTGCTGCCCGGCTGCTGCCCTGCTGCTGCCCTGCTGCTGCCCTGCTGCTGCCCTGCTGCTGCCCTGCTGCTGCGTTGCTGCTGCCCTGCTGCTGCCCGGCTGCTGCGTTGCTGCTGCCCGGCTGCTGCCCGGCTGCTGCCCGGCTGCTGCCCGGCTGCTGCCCGGCTGCTGCCCGGCTGCGTTGCTGCTGCCCGGCTGCTGCCCGGCTGCTGCCCGGCTGCTGCCCGGCTGCGTTGCTGCTGCCCGGCTGCTGCCCGGCTGCGTTGCTGCTGCCCGGCTGCTGCCCGGCTGCTGCGTTGCTGCTGCCCGGCTGCTGCCCGGCTGCTGCCCGGCTGCGTTGCTGCTGCCCGGCTGCGTTGCTGCTGCCCGGCTGCGTTGCTGCTGCCCGGCTGCGTTGCTGCTGCCCGGCTGCGTTGCTGCTGCCCGGCTGCTGCCCGGCTGCGTTGCTGCTGCCCGGCTGCTGCCCGGCTGCTGCCCGGCTGCGTTGCTGCTGCCCGGCTGCTGCCCGGCTGCTGCCCCTGCTGCGTTGCTGCTGCCCGCTGCTGCCCTGCTGCTGCCCTGCTGCTGCCCGGCTTGCTGCCCGGCTGCGTTGCTGCTGCCCGGCTGCGTTGCTGCTGCCCGGCTGCTGCCCGGCTGCGTTGCTGCTGCCCGGCTGCGTTGCTGCTGCCCGGCTGCGTTGCTGCTGCCCGGCTGCGTTGCTGCTGCCCGGCTGCGTTGCTGCTGCCCGGCTGCGTGCTGCTGCCCGGCTGCTGCCCGCTGCTGCCCGGCTGCGTTGCTGCTGCCCGGCTGCTGCCCGGCTGCTTTGCTGCTGCCGGCTGCTGCCCGGCTGCGTTGCTGCTGCCGGCTGCTGCCCGGCTGCGTTGCTGCTGCCCGGCTGCGTTGCTGCTGCCCGGCTGCGTTGCTGCTGCCCGGCTGCGTTGCTGCTGCCCGGCTGCGTTGCTGCTGCCCGCTGCTGCCCGGCTGCGTTGCTGCTGCCCGGCTGCGTTGCTGCTGCCCGCTGCTGCCCGGCTGCGTTGCTGCTGCCCGCTGCTGCCCGGCTGCGTTGCTGCTGCCCCGGCCTGCGTTGCTGCTGCCCGGCTGCGTTGCTGCTGCCCGGCTGCGTTGCTGCTGCCCGGGCTGCGTTGCTGCTGCCCGCTGCTGCCCGGCTGCGTTGCTGCTGCCCGGCTGCGTTGCTGCTGCCCGGCTGCGTTGCTGCTGCCCGGCTGCGTTGCTGCTGCCCGGCTGCGTTGCTGCTGCCCGGCGCTTAACATAACGCGGATATGACGTTTTTTAAATGAATCCATTCTGGACGGGAACCCCTTTTGGTGTTCTAAGCATTATGTTAATCTTTAGCTATTGGAAAATAGCAGATCTACAAGCTCATAGCGCGGCCGTGCTATGAGCTTGTAGATCTGCTATTTTTGAAAGAAATCGTGAAAATGTAGCGGCAATCTTTGAATATATATTATTTCACAGCAGACGTTTTTATGGGGGGGGGGGGGGGGGTGGGGGACGACGACAACATATTGTCAGATGGGGGTCGTTGGCCTATTACAGATAATTACATATCATTCTGGGGATCCTTGACATGAAAATGTTTGAGAACCACTGATAGAAACATGAGGTTTATAAGAACTGTTTAGAGACATTAGTCCTAAATGGGTTCATGAATCGAAGGGGATTGTTTTAAATATGTGGATGAAATCATTCATTGAACTGGGGACCATGGAGACATTGAACTGGGGACCATGAAGACATTGAACTGGGGACCATGGAGACATTGAACTGGGGACCATGAAGACATTGAACTGGGGACCATGGAGACATTGAACTGGAGACCATGAAGACATTGAACTGGGGACCATGAAGACATTGAACTGGGGACCATGAAGACATTGAACTGGAGACCCATGAAGACATTGAACTGGGGACCCATGAAGACATTGAACTGGGGACCCATGAAGACATTGAACTAGTGACCCATGAAGACATTGAACTGGTGACCATGAAGACATTGAACTGGGGACCCATGAAGACATTGAACTGGGGACCATGAAGACATTGAACTAGTGACCCATGAAGACATTGAACTGGTGACCCATGAAGACATTGAACTGGGGACCATGAAGACATTGAACTGGGGACCCATGAAGACATTGAACTGGGGACCCATGAAGACATTGAACTGGGGACCATGAAGACATTGAACTGGAGACCATGAAGACATTGAACTGGGGACCCATGAAGACATTGAACTGGGGACCATGAAGACATTGAACTGGGGACCCATGAAGACATTGAACTGGGGACCCATGAAGACATTGAACTGGGGACCATGAAGACATTGAACTGGAGACCATGAAGACATTGAACTGGAGACCATGAAGACATTGAACTGGAGACCATGAAGACATTGAACTGGAGACCATGAAGACATTGAACTGGAGACCATGAAGACATTGAACTGGGGACCATGAAGACATTGAACTGGAGACCATGAAGACATTGAACTGGGGACCATGAAGACATTGAACTGGGGACCCATGAAGACATTGAACTGGGGACCATGAAGACATTGAACTGGGGACCATGAAGACATTGAACTAGTGACCCATGAAGACATTGAACTGGTGACCATGAATACATTGAACTGGGGACCCATGAAGACATTGAACTGGGGACCCATGAAGACATTGAACTGGGGACCATGAAGACATTGAACTAGTGACCCATGAAGACATTGAACTGGTGACCATGAAGACATTGAACTGGGGACCCATGAAGACATTGAACTGGGGACCCATGAAGACATTGAACTGGAGACCATGAAGACATTGAACTGGGGACCATGAAGACATTGAACTGGGGACCCATGAAGACATTGAACTGGGGACCCATGAAGACATTGAACTGGGGACCATGAAGACATTGAACTGGGGACCATTGAAGACATTGACTGGGGACATGAAGACATTGAACTGGGGACCATGAAGACATTGAACTGGGGACCATGAAGACATTGAACTGGGGACCATGAAGACATTGAACTGGGGACCATGAAGACATTGAACTGGGGACCCATGAAGACATTGAACTGGGGACCATGAAGACATTGAACTTGGGGACCATGAAGACATTGAACTGGAGACCATGAAGACATTGAACTGTGGACCATGAAGACATTGAACTGGGGACCATGAATACATTGAACTGGGGACCCATGAAGACATTGAACTGGGGACCATGAAGACATTGAACTGGGGACCCATGAAGACATTGCACACATTTAAAATTCCGGTCTTTTTTCTAGTTTTGCGGAAAAAATATATAAAATCTTAAAAATGATGTGCGAATCTTTGAATATTATGTGCTTTCCCAGCGAACGTTTTTTTTTAACTCAAATCGTTGCTTCTCAGAGGCTCCTGGAACAACATATTTCCAGATGGTGGTCGGCGGGAAATGACATAAAATTATAATATTTAGGGTCTTTGACGTGAAATTGACATGAAAACTGTTTCAGACACTGAATTAGAAACACCAGGTTTTTCAGTTAAAACTCTGAGGGTTACTTATTTTTTCCCACCGCCGTTTAGACGAGTGTGTGTGTGTGTGTGTGTGTGTGCGCGCGCCGTGCATGTCTAGTGTGTGAACGCACTCAGCGTTCGTTCCGTCTGTTTAGCAGAGAGAGAGAGAGAGAGTGAAGTGTAATTCACAGAACGGATGGGATGGATCGGAGCGTCTCGGTGGATTCAGGGTCGATCTGAGGCTCCGATCCGTTTACTGTTGACCTGAGACACAGAGACCGTGTTTTGTACTGCAGCCATTCTCCATCTAACCAGGGGGTCCTTGAGGGGGTTCAGGGGGTCCCCATTTAAAATGTAATGATGGAGAGTTGCAGGTAACCAAAATGGACCCTTTTAGAAGAGAGAGCATAACATGAGACCAAAGACCTTACGGGTCCAACCCTTACTGTGGACCTCTTCTTCACGATAACAAAACTTAAATATATATGTATTATTTTATAGCCACCTGTTCGAATCCCCCCCCCCCCCCCTCCCTCCCGCTCCTCCCCTCCCCCCCCCCCCCCCCCCCCACCCCCCACCCACCCCCCCGCCTGTCAAACATCGCAATAATCTCTAAAACGAAAGAAAGCAGCAAATGAACCTTGGTTTTAAAAACAACAACAAAAGGTCCTTTAACATGAGAACGCTTCGTACGGCTTCACAAAACAACAAACGAAACAACCAAAGCAGCTTCTTGGACAGTTTCTTCCCTTTCCAATCATGTCTCTTAAAAAAGAAAAAGCCTTTGAAAAAATGTGAGAGGATTTTCTGCTGCAGAACTAATTTATCAGCTTTACATTTTCCATAGAATTAGGAGCATTCTTTACATTTTCCATAGAATTAGGAGCATTCTTTACATTTCCATAGAATTAGGAGCATTCTTACATTTTCAATAGAATTAGGAGCATTCTTTACATTTTCAATAGAATTAGGAGCATTCTTTACATTTTCAATAGAATTAGGAGCATTCTTTACATTTTCAATAGAATTAGGAGCATTCTTTACATTTTCCATAGAATTAGGAGCATTCTTTACATTTTCAATAGAATTAGGAGCATTCTTTACATTTTCAATAGAATTAGGAGCATTCTTTACATTTTCCATAGAATTAGGAGCATTCTTTACATTTTCCATAGAATTAGGAGCATTCTTTACATTTTCAATAGAATTAGGAGCATTCTTTCAGAATCAATAGAATTAGGAGCATTCTTTCAGATCAATAGAATCAGGAGCATTCTTTCAGAATCAATAGAATTAGGAGCATTCTTTCAGAATCAATAGAATTAGGAGCATTCTTTCAGAATCAATAGAATTAGGAGCATTCTTTCAGAATCAATAGAATTAGGAGCATTCTTTCAGTATCAATAGAATTAGGAGCATTCTTTCAGAATCAATAGAATTAGGAGCATTCTTTCAGAATCAATAGAATTAGGAGCATTCTTTCAGAATCAATAGAATTAGGAGCATTCTTTCAGAATCAATAGAATTAGGAGCATTCTTTCAGAATCAATAGATTAGGAGCATTCTTTCAGAATCAGGCTTAAACCATTCTGGGCGGGAACCCCTTTTGGTGTTTCAAGCATTATGTTATACTTGAGATATTGAAATAACATAGCAGATCTACAAGCTCATAGCGCTATGAGCTTGTAGATCTGCTATATTTTTTTATCTTTAAAATGTTGCACAATCTTTGAATATATATTCTTTCAGAACAAACGTTTTCAACTCAAACACCCGATTTTGACTCAAATCTTTGCGTCTTGGGGGGGAGGGGAGGGGGTCCCTGGAACAACATATTTTCAGATGGGGGTCGGCGGCCAATTACATGTATTTTTGGGGGTCCTTGACATGAAATAGTGTGAGAACCACTGATATAGAAACATGATGTTTTAACCCTGTGAGAACCACTGATATATAAACATGAGGTTTTAACCCTGTGAGAACCACTGATATAGAAACATGAGGTTTTAACCCTGTGAGAACCACTGATATAGAAACATGAGGTTTTAACCCTGTGAGACCACTGATATAGAAACATGAGGTTTTAACCCTGTGAGAACCACTGATATAGAAACATGAGGTTTATCAGAAAACGCGCAGGGTTTAGAAGACATTTGTGTAGAATCAGGTCAGAATGGGTTAATGAGATTTGAGCGTTATTAAGCGAAGACTGTGTGTGTGTTGGAGATAAACAGCTGTGCTTCTTTTATCCTGCGCTGTCCCCGCTGAGAGGCGAGGTCCTATTCATCTAATCTGGGAGGTGAGGTCTTAATAATCTAATCTCAGGGATGTTTTATTAATCTAATCTCAGGGAGGTTTTATGAATCTAATCTCACATGTCGATTCTGTCCGGTGAAAACCTCAAATACAGATACGTCCAAAAATAGCACTTTTGTACTGTACTGTACTGTACTGTACTGTACTGTACTGTACTGTACTGTACTGTACTGTACTGTACTGTACTGT
>NW_027638254.1:0-3000 GCF_951216825.1 Electrona antarctica
ACTCCTTCGTACGACAGGGCAGACACGGTATACAAGCATCAGACAACTGTCTGTAACTCATATGGGTGCAAAAAAGGAACAACCTATCAGTGTGTTTCCCAAACCCATTAAGCTCAAGACCCAAAAGATAAATTAGACGTTTTCCCGGGACCGACCGACACTAGTGAAAATAGCAGATCTACAAGCTCACAACGCATCGCTATGAGCTTGTAGATCTGCACAATTTTTTAATATTCATAATGGAAATTATTAGATTGTCATTTAATTAATTAAATACTTTAGAGAAACATTTGAATTGTTTTTTAATTGATGAAAAGTTGTGATTTTTTGTTTGTTTAATACACTTATTTAAATCTTAAAATAGGCTACATATTTACCTAGCACTCTAGAGTACTTCATGTATATTTGTTTTCAATTCTTCACCTTATTTCAAGCAATAGAACAGAGATACGGATTTCTTTTGCCATGCAATGTGAGGCTGTAATTCTGTTATCAGACTCACTCTGACTGTGTTATGTGTAGGGATGGAGCCCGAAAATCGGGTCCATTACAAACCCGGTTCGGCATTTATGGAGACCCGATTATCAATAAGCGTTTGGCTTGTCGAGCCTCATATCGGGTATAGCCACAGCGGCTGACGTCATGGGCCGCTCGCTATAAAGGGGGCTGGGACGCGACGGGTGCTCGATAGTGGGCTCGATAAGGACCCGGCTCAATAGAGCGTCGCAGTCCCGCCTCCTACCCTGGACCAGGAAATGAAACCCAACGCATTATTCTCATAGACATTTCTTAAAGTATTTATTTAAAGACGGTTACGCCGCGGACAAAGCCAACTCGAGTCGTGACAACTCATGACAACACAAACAATATTTTGGACCAAACAAATAATTACAAAGAAGAAAAACAACAAAAAAAGTGTTGTAACCTGCCGTTTTTTTCTTCTTTCTAATTATTTGTTTGGTCCAAAATATTGTTTGTGTTGTCATGAGTTGTCACGACTCGAGTTGGCTTTGTCCGCGGCGTAACCGTCTTTAAATAAATACTTTAAGAAATGTCTACGAGAATAATGCGTTGGGTTTCATTTCCTGGTCCAGGGTAGGAGGCGGGACTGCGACGCTCTATAAGCCTGCTCGATAAGGTGATCGTTATCAATAAAACCTTAACAAGCTCCATCCCTAGTTATGTGTCACCCTGGGAGCTGTTATTGGGCCTAAAGCCATGAGGATAGAACAGATATGGAGGACTACTGCCCCACCCTGGGAGCTGTTATTGGGCCTAAAGCCATGAGGATATAACAGAGATATGGAGGACTACTGCCCCACCCTGGGAGCTGTTATTGGGCCTAAAGCCATGAGGATAGAACATAGATATGGAGGACTACTGCCCCACCCTGGGAGCTGTTATTGGGCCTAAAGCCATGAGGATAGAACAGATATGGAGGACTACTGCCCCACCCTGGGAGCTGTTATTGGGCCTAAAGCCATGAGGATAGAACATAGATATAGAGGACTACTGCCCCACCCTGGGAGCTGTTATTGGGCCTAAAGCCATGAGAATAGAACATAGATATAGAGGACTACTGCCCCACCCTGGGAGCTGTTATTGGGCCTAAAGCCATGAGGATAGAACAGATATGGAGGACTACTGCCCCACCCTGGGAGCTGTTATTGGGCCTAAAGCCATGAGAATAGAACAGATATGGAGGACTACTGCCCCACCCTGGGGGCTGTTATTGGGCCTAAAGCCATGAGAACAGAACATAGATATGGAGGACTACTGCCCCACCCTGGGAGCTGTTATTGGGCCTAAAGCCATGAGGATATAACAGAGATATGGAGGACTACTGCCCCACCCTGGGAGCTGTTATTGGGCCTAAAGCCATGAGAATAGAACAGATATGGAGGACTACTGCCCCACCCTGGGAGCTGTTATTGGGCCTAAAGCCATGAGGATAGAACATAGATATGGAGGACTACTGCCCCACCCTGGGAGCTGTTATTGGGCCTAAAGCCATGAGGATAGAACAGAGATATGGAGGACTACTGCCCCACCCTGGGAGCTGTTATTGGGCCTAAAGCCATGAGGATAGAACAGATATGGAGGACTACTGCCCCACCCTGGGAGCTGTTATTGGGCCTAAAGCCATGAGGATAGAACAGGGATATGGAGGACTACTGCCCCACCCTGGGAGCTGTTATTGGGCCTAAAGCCATGAGGATAGAACAGATATGGAGGACTACTGCCCCACCCTGGGAGCTGTTATTGGGCCTAAAGCCATGAGGATAGAACATAGATATGGAGGACTACTGCCCCACCCTGGGAGCTGTTATTGGGCCTAAAGCCATGAGGATAGAACAGAGATATGGAGGACTACTGCCCCACCCTGGGAGCTGTTATTGGGCCTAAAGCCATGAGGATAGAACAGATATGGAGGACTACTGCCCCACCCTGGGAGCTGTTATTGGGCCTAAAGCCAGGAGGATAGAACAGATATGGAGGACTACTGCCCCACCCTGGGAGCTGTTATTGGGCCTAAAGCCAGGAGGATAGAACAGATATGGAGGACTACTGCCCCACCCTGGGAGCTGTTATTGGGCCTAAAGCCATGAGGATAGAACATAGATATGGAGGACTACTGCCCCACCCTGGGAGCTGTTATTGGGCCTAAAGCCTGGAGGATAGAACAGAGATATGGAGGACTACTGCCCCACCCTGGGAGCTGTTATTGGGCCTAAAGCCATGAGGATAGAACAGAGATATGGAGGACTACTGCCCCACCCTGGGAGCTGTTATTGGGCCTAAAGCCATGAGGATAGAACAGAGATATGGAGGACTACTGCCCCACCCTGGGAGCTGTTATTGGGCCTAAAGCCATGAGGATAGAACAGAGATATGGAGGACTACTGCCCCACCCTGGGAGCTGTTATTGGGCCTAAAGCCATGAGAATAGAACAGATATGGAGGACTACTGCCCCACCCTGGGAGCTGTTATTGGGCCTA
>NW_027638253.1:5000-10000 GCF_951216825.1 Electrona antarctica
CGGCCTCATACAGCCGCATATCGCTCCTCTAGCGGCCTCATACAGCTGCATATCGCTCCTCTAGCGGCCTCATACAGCCACATATCGCTCCTCTAGCGGCCTCATACAGCCACATATCGCTCCTCTAGCGGCCTCATACAGCTGCATATCGCTCCTCTAGCGGCCTCATACAGCCACATATCGCTCCTCTAGCGGTCCCATACAGCCACATATCGCTCCTCTAGCGGCCTCGTACAGCCGCATATCGCTCCTCTAGCGGCCTCATACAGCCACATATCGCTCCTCTAGCGGCCTCATACAGCCTCATATCGCTCCTCTAGTGGCCTCATACAGCCACATATCGCTCCTCTAGTGGCCTCATACAGCCACATATCGCTCCTCTAGTGGCCTCATACAGCCACATATCGCTCCTCTAGCGGCCTCATACAGCCACATATCGCTCCTCTAGTGGCCTCATACAGCCGCATATCGCTCCTCTAGCGGCCTCATACAGCCACATATCGCTCCTCTAGCGGCCTCATACAGCCACATATCGCTCCTCTAGCGGCCTCATACAGCCACATATCGCTCCTCTAGCGGCCTCATACAGCTGCATATCGCTCCTCTAGCGGCCTCATACAGCCACATATCGCTCCTCTAGCGGCCCCATACAGCCACATATCGCTCCTCTAGCGGCCTCGTACAGCCGCATATCGCTCCTCTAGCGGCCTCATACAGCCACATATCGCTCCTCTAGCGGCCTCATACAGCCTCATATCGCTCCTCTAGTGGCCTCATACAGCCACATATCGCTCCTCTAGTGGCCTCATACAGCCACATATCGCTCCTCTAGCGGCCTCATACAGCCACATATCGCTCCTCTAGTGGCCTCATACAGCCGCATATCGCTCCTCTAGCGGCCTCATACAGCCACATATCGCTCCTCTAGCGGCCTCATACAGCCACATATCGCTCCTCTAGCGGCCTCATACAGCCTCATATCGCTCCTCTAGCGGCCTCATACAGCCACATATCGCTCCTCTAGCGGCCTCATACAGCCACATATCGCTCCTCTAGCGGCCTCATACAGCCACATATCGCTCCTCTAGCGGCCTCATACAGCCACATATCGCTCCTCTAGCGGCCTCATACAGCCTCATATCGCTCCTCTAGTGGCCTCATACAGCCACATATCGCTCCTCTAGCGGCCTCATACAGCCACATATCGCTCCTCTAGCGGCCTCATACAGCCACATATCGCTCCTCTAGCGGCCTCATACAGCCACATATCGCTCCTCTAGCGGCCTCATACAGCCACATATCGCTCCTCTAGCGGCCGCATACAGCCTCATATCGCTCCTCTAGAGGCCTCATACAGCCTCATATCGCTCCTCTAGCGGCCTCATACAGCCACATATCGCTCCTCTAGCGGCCTCATACAGCCACATATCGCTCCTCTAGCGGCCTCATACAGCCGCATATCGCTCCTCTAGCGGCAACATACTAAAGCCTAAACCAGACACCACGGGAGGCAACATACTAAAGCCTAAACCAGACACCACGGGAGGCAACATACTAAAGCCTAAACCAGACCCCACGGGAGGCAACATACTAAAGCCTAAACCAGACACCACGGGAGGCAACATACTAAAGCCTAAACCAGACACCACGGGAGGCAACATACTAAAGCCTAAACCAGACACCACGGGAGGCAACATACTAAAGCCTAAACCAGACACCACGGGAGGCAACATACTAAAGCCTAAACCAGACAGCACGGGAGGCAACATACTAAAGCCTAAACCAGACACCACGGGAGGCAACATACTAAAGCCTAAACCAGACCCCACGGGAGGCAACATATTAACGCCTACAACAACTGTGGGCTATTTCTTTTTTAGAGGGGGGGGGCGAGATTGCCGTGCCGAACGTTGCAAAGTTCAATTGAGCTACAGTATAGCTATGTATAGCCTCGATACCCAGGCTTTCATTTTCATCAGCGCAAAAAAATGAAAGCCTGGAGGAACGCATTGATTGGCCACTCTGGGCTAGAAGTGGGAGGAGTCAAGGCTTCCGGGTGGGCGTCGCTCCAAATGATGTGACGTATAGCGCTGGACTAGTGGGGGAGAGGAGGAGGGGCCGACTGACAGATCGGTGAGATCCAATCAGGGCGTGAGAAAATCTCTGCCGCGACCAGCCCCTCTAGACCAGAAACCTATCAAGTTAGCTCAGGCTACAATTGAGCTGACTCAGTGCTGTTCTAGTCGTGTCCAGACAGGCGCAGGATCGGGAATCATGTTCTGGGGTGAGCGTTTTGCTTACCACAGTAACCTGACTCTACCAGATTGCGGCAGTATTGACTTCACCAGTTCCCTCCTCCTGCCTGCATCTGGGATCTCTCAGGCAGAAACGATGAACCCGGAAGCAGCGGGACAAACATTTGATATCTCCATAATAATTTAGAGTTGTAGGTCTTGTTAGGTTGAGTTTACATTTGCGCTGTGGCACAGCTTCAATATGTCACCAGTCTCACGTTGGTCCCGCCTCTAGCGGCCGCATACAGCCGCATATCGCTCCTCTAGCGGCCTCATACAGCCACATATCGCTCCTCTAGCGGCCTCATACAGCCACATATCGCTCCTCTAGCGGCCTCATACAGCCTCATATCGCTCCTCTAGCGGCCTCATACAGCCACATATCGCTCCTCTAGCTGCCTCATACAGCCACATATCGCTCCTCTAGCGGCCTCATACAGCCACATATCGCTCCTCTAGCGGCCTCATACAGCCACATATCGCTCCTCTAGCGGCCTCATACAGCCTCATATCGCTCCTCTAGTGGCCTCATACAGCCACATATCGCTCCTCTAGCGGCCTCATACAGCCACATATCGCTCCTCTAGCGGCCTCATACAGCCACATATCGCTCCTCTAGCGGCCTCATACAGCCACATATCGCTCCTCTAGCGGCCTCATACAGCCGCATATCGCTCCTCTAGCGGCCGCATACAGCCTCATATCGCTCCTCTAACGGCCTCATACAGCCGCATATCGCTCCTCTAGCGGCCTCATACAGCCACATATCGCTCCTCTAGCGGCCTCATACAGCCGCATATCGCTCCTCTAGCGGCCTCATACAGCCACATATCGCTCCTCTAGCGGCCTCATCCAGCCACATATCGCTCCTCTAGCGGCCTCATACAGCCACATATCGCTCCTCTAGCGGCCTCATACAGCCACATATCACTCCTCTAGCGGCCTCATACAGCCTCATATCGCTCCTCTAGCGGCCTCATACAGCCACATATCGCTCCTCTAGCGGCCTCATACAGCCGCATATCGCTCCTCTAGCGGCCTCATACAGCCTCATATCGCTCCTCTAGTGGCCTCATACAGCCACATATCGCTCCTCTAGCGGCCTCATACAGCCACATATCGCTCCTCTAGCGGCCGCATACAGCCTCATATCGCTCCTCTAGCGGCCTCATACAGCCACATATCGCTCCTCTAGCGGCCTCATACAGCCGCATATCGCTCCTCTAGCGGCCGCATACAGCCTCATATCGCTCCTCTAGCGGCCTCATACAGCCACATATCGCTCCTCTAACGGCCTCATACAGCCGCATATCGCTCCTCTAGCGGCCTCATACAGCCACATATCGCTCCTCTAGCGGCCTCATACAGCCGCATATCGCTCCTCTAGCGGCCTCATACAGCCACATATCGCTCCTCTAGCGGCCTCATCCAGCCACATATCGCTCCTCTAGCGGCCTCATACAGCCGCATATCGCTCCTCTAGCGGCCTCATACAGCCTCATATCGCTCCTCTAGCGGCCTCATACAGCTGCATATCGCTCCTCTAGCGGCCTCATACAGCCACATATCGCTCCGGACAGAATTGGTCCGGAGTACATCGTCTCTGTCCGAGAGATACCAGACTCTCCCTTCTGGCAGAATGCAAATGTTGTCCAGCAGGGGGAGTGGTTCTACCAGGCTACAACCACAGCACATGTATGTATAAATAGATAGATAGATAGATAGATAGATAGATAGATAGATAGATAGATAGATAGATAGATAGATAGATAGATAGATAGATAGATAGATAGATAGATAGATAGATAGATAGATAGATAGATATCGTTTGTATTAAAGTGTATTAAAGTGACAGTTACTCATGGATACATCGTTCTCCAACGTAACTGCCATGCCTTCTCTATGAACTTTCCTAAAACAAGAACTTCATTACTGAACAACCAATTTAACATAAAACATTCAGACATCCAAAACAGATCTGGGTTCTTATCCTGATTTTTTTCAAATAAAGAGTTTCTTAAATCATCGTATATAGTGGACAGTAGAAAACACAATGAAACTCATCCTCTACAACTCCCAGGTCACAAAGAACACACAGCCAGGAATGCCAGTGTATCTGAGCCCACCTCGACTGCCAGAGGTGAAGCGCCATATAAATGTATAAATGCAGGTAGACATGAAGACACAGAGGTGCTGTGAAGCATTTTGTCTTACCTTTAGTAGATCAGTTAAACAGGGCAGACAGATCAGGTTCACGGAGGTAAACACCAGGAGCCACCGAGGGAAAACAAGGGGAGAGAAGATAAAACACACTGTGAGATTAAATCCTCCTACATCTAGCATCCTCTCTAGTCTACACGCACGCACGCACGCACGCACGCACGCACGCACGCACGCACGCACGCACGCACGCACGCACTCTCTCGGCAACATCATTTCTTTCACTCCCTCCATAACCCTCGGCCTTGTTTGTGTGTGTGTGTGTGTGCTCGTGTGCTCGTGTGTGCTCGTGTGTGCTCGTGTGTGCGTGTGTGTGTGTGTGTGTGTGCGTGTGTGCGTGCGTGCGTGCGTGCGTGCGTGCGTGCGTGCGTGCGTGCGTGCGTGCGTGCGTGCGTGCGTGCGTGGTACGTGCGTGCTGGGTGTTCCCACCACCGTTAATGTAGTTGCTGCAGATTTAAGATGCATTTGCACCTTCGGGGATTCTGT
>NW_027638253.1:15000-27287 GCF_951216825.1 Electrona antarctica
TGTACGGGGTGTCTTTGGGACCTGTCTACAGCCTGTACGGGGTGTCTTTGGGACCTGTCTACAGCCTGTACGGGGTGTCTTTGGGACCTGTCTACAGCCTGTATGGGGTGTCTTTGGGACCTGGCTATAACCTGTATGGGGTGTCTTTGGGACCTGTCTACAGCCTGTACGGGGTGTCTTTGGGACCTGGCTATAACCTGTACGGGGTGTCTTTGGGACCTGTCTATAACCTGTACGGGGTGTCTTTGGGACCTGTCTACAGCCTGTACGGGGTGTCTTTGGGACCTGTCTATAGCCTGTACGGGGTGTCTTTGGGACCTGGCTATAACCTGTACGGGGTGTCTTTGGGACCTGTCTATAGCCTGTACGGGGTGTCTTTGGGACCTGGCTATAACCTGTACGGGGTGTCTTTGGGACCTGTCTACAGCCTGTACGGGGTGTCTTTGGGACCTGTCTATAACCTGTACGGGGTGTCTTTGGGACCTGTCTACAGCCTGTACGGGGTGTCTTTGGGACCTGGCTATAACCTGTACGGGGTGTCTTTGGGACCTGTCTATAACCTGTACGGGGTGTCTTTGGGACCTGGCTATAACCTGTACGGGGTGTCTTTGGGACCTGTCTATAACCTGTATGGGGTGTCTTTGGGACCTGTCTACAGCCTGTACGGGGTGTCTTTGGGACCTGTCTATAACCTGTACGGGGTGTCTTTGGGACCTGTCTATAACCTGTACGGGGTGTCTTTGGGACCTGTCTATAACCTGTACGGGGTGTCTTTGGGACCTGTCTATAACCTGTACGGGGTGTCTTTGGGACCTGTCTATAACCTGTACGGGGTGTCTTTGGGACCTGTCTATAACCTGTACGGGGTGTCTTTGGGACCTGTCTATAACCTGTACGGGGTGTCTTTGGGACCTGTCTATAACCTGTACGGGGTGTCTTTGGGACCTGTCTATAACCTGTACGGGGTGTCTTTGGGACCTGTCTATAACCTGTACGGGGTGTCTTTGGGACCTGTCTACAGCCTGTACGGGGTGTCTTTGGGACCTGTCTATAACCTGTACGGGGTGTCTTTGGGACCTGTCTATAACCTGTACGGGGTGTCTTTGGGACCTGTCTATAACCTGTACGGGGTGTCTTTGGGACCTGTCTATAACCTGTAAACTGTGTCTTTGGGACCTGTCTACACCCTGTACGGGGTGTCTTTGGGACCTGTCTACAGCCTGTACAGGGTGACTTTGGGACCTGTCTATAACCTGTGCGGGGTGTCTTTGGGACCTGTCTATAGCCTGTACAGGGTGACTTTGGGACCTGTCTATAACCTGTGCGGGGTGTCTTTGGGACCTGTCTATAGCCTGGGGGTGTCTTTGGGACCTGTCTACAGCCTGTACGGGGTGTCTTTGGGACCTGTCTATAACCTGTACGGGGTGTCTTTGGGACCTGTCTACAGCCTGTATGGGGTGTCTTTGGGACCTGTCTACAGCCTGTACGGGGTGTCTTTGGGACCTGTCTACAGCCTGTACGGGGTGTCTTTGGGACCTGTCTATAACCTGTACGGGGTGTCTTTGGGACCTGTCTATAACCTGTACGGGGTGTCTTTGGGACCTGTCTATAACCTGTACGGGGTGTCTTTGGGACCTGTCTATAGCCTGTACGGGGTGTCTTTGGGACCTGTCTACAGCCTGTACGGGGTGTCTTTGGGACCTGTCTACAGCCTGTACGGGGTGTCTTTGGGACCTGTCTACAGCCTGTATGGGGTGTCTTTGGGACCTGTCTATAACCTGTACGGGGTGTCTTTGGGACCTGTCTATAACCTGTACGGGGTGTCTTTGGGACCTGGCTATAACCTGTATGGGGTGTCTTTGGGACCTGTCTATAGCCTGTACGGGGTGTCTTTGGGACCTGTCTATAACCTGTACGGGGTGTCTTTGGGACCTGTCTATAACCTGTACGGGGTGTCTTTGGGACCTGTCTACAGCCTGTACGGGGTGTCTTTGGGACCTGTCTATAACCTGTACGGGGTGTCTTTGGGACCTGTCTATAGCCTGTACGGGGTGTCTTTGGGACCTGTCTATAGCCTGTATGGGGTGTCTTTGGGACCTGTCTACAGCCTGTACGGGTGTCTTTGGGACCTGTCTATAACCTGTATGGGGTGTCTTTGGGACCTGTCTATAGCCTGTATGGGGTGTCTTTGGGACCTGTCTACAGCCTGTACGGGGTGTCTTTGGGACCTGTCTATAACCTGTACGGGGTGTCTTTGGGACCTGTCTATAGCCTGTACGGGGTGTCTTTGGGACCTGTCTACAGCCTGTACGGGGTGTCTTTGGGACCTGTCTATAGCCTGTACGGGGTGTCTTTGGGACCTGTCTATAACCTGTACGGGGTGTCTTTGGGACCTGTCTATAACCTGTATGGGGTGTCTTTGGGACCTGTCTACAGCCTGTATGGGGTGTCTTTGGGACCTGTCTACAGCCTGTACGGGGTGTCTTTGGGACCTGTCTATAACCTGTACGGGGTGTCTTTGGGACCTGTCTACAGCCTGTATGGGGTGTCTTTGGGACCTGTCTACAGCCTGTATGGGGTGTCTTTGGGACCTGTCTACAGCCTGTACGGGGTGTCTTTGGGACCTGTCTATAACCTGTACGGGGTGTCTTTGGGACCTGTCTACAGCCTGTACACTGTGTCTTTGGGACCTGTCTATAACCTGTGCGGGGTGTCTTTGGGACCTGTCTACAGCCTGTATGGGGTGTCTTTGGGACCTGTCTATAGCCTGTACGGGGTGTCTTTGGGACCTGTCTACAGCCTGTACGGGGTGTCTTTGGGACCTGTCTATAACCTGTACGGGGTGTCTTTGGGACCTGTCTATAACCTGTACGGGGTGTCTTTGGGACCTGTCTACAGCCTGTACGGGGTGTCTTTGGGACCTGTCTATAGCCTGTACGGGGTGTCTTTGGGACCTGTCTATAACCTGTACGGGGTGTCTTTGGGACCTGTCTACAGCCTGTACGGGGTGTCTTTGGGACCTGTCTACAGCCTGTACGGGGTGTCTTTGGGACCTGTCTATAACCTGTACGGGGTGTCTTTGGGACCTGTCTACAGCCTGTACGGGGTGTCTTTGGGACCTGTCTATAACCTGTACGGGGTGTCTTTGGGACCTGTCTATAGCCTGTACGGGGTGTCTTTGGGACCTGTCTATAACCTGTACGGGGTGTCTTTGGGACCTGTCTACAGCCTGTACGGGGTGTCTTTGGGACCTGTCTATAACCTGTACGGGGTGTCTTTGGGACCTGTCTACAGCCTGTACACTGTGTCTTTGGGACCTGTCTATAACCTGTATGGGGTGTCTTTGGGACCTGTCTACAGCCTGTACGGGGTGTCTTTGGGACCTGTCTATAGCCTGTACGGGGTGTCTTTGGGACCTGTCTACAGCCTGTACGGGGTGTCTTTGGGACCTGTCTATAACCTGTACGGGGTGTCTTTGGGACCTGTCTATAGCCTGTACGGGGTGTCTTTGGGACCTGTCTATAACCTGTACGGGGTGTCTTTGGGACCTGTCTACAGCCTGTACGGGGTGTCTTTGGGACCTGTCTATAACCTGTACGGGGTGTCTTTGGGACCTGTCTACAGCCTGTACACTGTGTCTTTGGGACCTGTCTATAACCTGTATGGGGTGTCTTTGGGACCTGTCTACAGCCTGTACGGGGTGCCTTTGGGACCTGTCTATAACCTGTACGGGGTGTCTTTGGGACCTGTCTATAACCTGTACGGGGTGTCTTTGGGACCTGTCTATAACCTGTATGGGGTGTCTTTGGGACCTGTCTATAACCTGTATGGGGTGTCTTTGGGACCTGTCTACAGCCTGTACGGGGTGTCTTTGGGACCTGTCTACAGCCTGTATGGGGTGTCTTTGGGACCTGTCTACAGCCTGTACGGGGTGTCTTTGGGACCTGTCTATAGCCTGTACGGGGTGTCTTTGGGACCTGTCTACAGCCTGTATGGGGTGTCTTTGGGACCTGTCTATAACCTGTATGGGGTGTCTTTGGGACCTGTCTATAACCTGTACGGGGTGTCTTTGGGACCTGTCTATAACCTGTACGGGGTGTCTTTGGGACCTGTCTATAGCCTGTACGGGGTGTCTTTGGGACCTGTCTACAGCCTGTACGGGGTGTCTTTGGGACCTGTCTACAGCCTGTATGGGGTGTCTTTGGGACCTGTCTATAACCTGTACGGGGTGTCTTTGGGACCTGTCTATAACCTGTACGGGGTGTCTTTGGGACCTGTCTACAGCCTGTATGGGGTGTCTTTGGGACCTGTCTACAGCCTGTATGGGGTGTCTTTGGGACCTGTCTACAGCCTGTACGGGGTGTCTTTGGGACCTGTCTATAACCTGTACGGGGTGTCTTTGGGACCTGTCTACAGCCTGTACACTGTGTCTTTGGGACCTGTCTACAGCCTGTACGGGGTG
The DNA here is from genome assembly GCF_951216825.1 of Electrona antarctica. Classification (NCBI taxonomy): domain Eukaryota; kingdom Metazoa; phylum Chordata; class Actinopteri; order Myctophiformes; family Myctophidae; genus Electrona; species Electrona antarctica. The sequence goes on from NW_027638253.1 coordinate 19,463, forward strand.
TCTTTGGGACCTGTCTATAACCTGTACGGGGTGTCTTTGGGACCTGTCTACAGCCTGTATGGGGTGTCTTTGGGACCTGTCTACAGCCTGTATGGGGTGTCTTTGGGACCTGTCTACAGCCTGTACGGGGTGTCTTTGGGACCTGTCTACAGCCTGTATGGGGTGTCTTTGGGACCTGTCTACAGCCTGTATGGGGTGTCTTTGGGACCTGTCTACAGCCTGTACGGGGTGTCTTTGGGACCTGTCTATAACCTGTACGGGGTGTCTTTGGGACCTGTCTACAGCCTGTATGGGGTGTCTTTGGGACCTGTCTACAGCCTGTATGGGGTGTCTTTGGGACCTGTCTACAGCCTGTATGGGGTGTCTTTGGGACCTGTCTACAGCCTGTACGGGGTGTCTTTGGGACCTGTCTACAGCCTGTACGGGGTGTCTTTGGGACCTGTCTACAGCCTGTACGGGGTGTCTTTGGGACCTGGCTATAACCTGTACGGGGTGTCTTTGGGACCTGTCTATAACCTGTACGGGGTGTAATCCACTGTGTGTCTCCACAGATAATAGGACGATCCTCACCATGGTGCTGGTGTCCAACTGCACCAACATCTGAGCCCAAGTGTCTTGTTTACTGTACGACTTCCAGGCATATTATATAACATATACTCCCAAATGATGCAAGAAAATGTGTTCCATTTGTTATTGTCTTCTTGTCACTAAAAACATACACAATGGACGTGTCTGAGGGAGACACTTTAGAAGACACTTCAGAAGAAGTGTCTGTGTCTGGGACTGCTCGTATGCGAGGCTGCAGCTGGGTGCATCTCAAACAGCGTGGAGACTTGTTTACAAACGAAACCTCGCAAGATGTCCAGTGGCGTGCACAGACATTTAGAGGGGCAGGTGCTCAAGTTAAAAAAGGGCACCTTGTGCAGCGCGTGGAACCGGCCGGTTGCCTTAATCCATTTTGGGCGGGAACCCCTTTTGGTGTTAGCATTATGTTATGCTTTAGCTATTGAAAAATAGCAGATCTACAAGCTCATAGCGCGCCACTCGGTGGCGCGCTATGTAGGTCTGCTATTTTTGAAAAATCAAAAAAAAGAAAGAAAAAAATTTTTTTTAAATTTTTTTTTTCAAAAGGGCACATTGCCAAAAGGGCAGGGGGTGCTCTAGCACCCCCTAGTGTCTATCTGTGCACGCCACTGCCCGCGAGTTGGGGACGCCGTAGTACTGCGATCAGTCTATCTCCGACTAAAATAGTAACTTTATAAATCTGCAATTCCTGATGTCATACATAAACTGTCTTTTGTTGCGTTGGTTTATGTGCTAAAAGAGTGACTTTGAGAGCTGTTTCCCCGTTACAATGGAAGTCAATGAGCGACTATTTTTTTATTTCTTAAATTGCTAATAAACAACACAACGGAGCGAAATACCTCATGGAATGGAATAGTTTGCCCACAATAAGGTAAGAAAACCACCCAAACCTCTAAAGAAAGTGGTCTTACCCTTTAAGTTCTTATCCTTCACACTTGACCTAGTACTATAGTACCTAGTTATAATGGCAGACTGAACATTCTGAATGTAAAACATAAGATATCCCAGCAAGCCAAATTACGTCATGAGGACGTTATGATGACGTCGTCCTGTGACTCCGGTGACGTTCAGGACTAGACCAGATCACAGCCCATATGGGGATGATCTTTACCTTCAGGACTAGTCCAGATCACAGCCCATATGGGGATGATCTTTACGTTCCGGACTAGGCCAGATCACAGCCCATATGGGGATGATCTTTACGTTCAGGACTAGACCAGATCACAGCCCATATGGGGATGATCTTTAGTTCAGGACTAGGCCAGATCACAGCCCATATGGGGATGATCTTTACGTTCAGGACTAGACCAGATCACAGCCCATATGGGGATGATCTTTAGTTCAGGACTAGGCCAGATCACAGCCCATATGGGGATAATCTTTAGTTCAGGACTAGGCCTGATCACAGCCCATATGGGGATTATCTTTAGTTCAGGACTAGGCCAGATCACAGCCCATATGGGGATGATCTTTAGTTCAGGACTAGGCCAGATCACAGCCCATATGGGGATGATCTTTAGTTCAGGACAAGGCCAGATCACAGCCCATATGGGGATGATCTTTAGTTCAGGACTACGCCAGATCACAGCCCATATGGGGATGATCTTTAGTTCAGGACTAGGCCAGATCACAGCCCATATGGGGATGATCTTTAGTTCAGGACTAGGCCAGATCACAGCCCATATGGGGATGATCTCTACGTTCAGGACTAGGCCAGATCACAGCCCATATGGAGATGATCTTTACGTTCAGGACTAGGCCAGATCACAGCCCATATGGGGAGGATCTTTACGTGCAGGACTAGGCCAGATCACAGCCCATATGGGGATGATCTTTAGTTCAGGACTAGGCCATATCACAGCCCATATGGGGATGATCTTTAGTTCAGGACTAGGCCAGATCACAGCCCATACGGGGATGATCTTTAGTTCAGGACTAGGCCAGATCACAGCCCATATTCGGATGATCTTTACGTTCAGTACTAGGCCAGATCACAGCCCATATGGGGATGATCTTTAGTTCAGGACTAGGCCAGATCACAGCCCATATGGGGATGATCTTTACGTTCAGGACTAGGCCAGATCACAGCCCATATGGGGAGGATCTTTACGTTCAGGACTAGGCCAGATCACAGCCCATATGGGGAGGATCTTTACGTTCAGGACTAGGCCAGATCACAGCCCATATGGGGATGATCTTTACCTTCAGGACTAGGCCAGATCACAGCCCATATGGGGAGGATCTTTATGTTCAGGACTAGGCCAGATCACAGCCCATATGGGGATGATCTTTAGTTCAGGACTAGGCCAGATCACAGCCCATATGGGGATGATCTTTACCTTCAGGACTAGGCCAGATCACAGCCCATATGGGGTTGATCTTTACGTTCAGGACTAGGCCAGATCACAGCTCATATGGGGATGATCTTTACGTCATTTCCAGGACGTCTTCACCAGTTTAAATAATATAGCTTATTCTGGGCCAGATCTGACTAGTTATGATATGACTTAAGTTGATCTGGCCTCGATCAGACTCTCTCTGATTCATCCAGGGACGTCCGTCTTAGTGGGTCAAATGTATGTTGGTTGAAATCAGGTGATATTCTGGGCCAGATGTGACTAGTCTTGGTTTGACTTGATTTGGCCCCAATCGAGACATCCCTAATTCGTCCAGATCCTGACCGTGCTTGCTGGGAGGGTCTGGTAATGGATTTGCTGACACAGTCCTAGAGCCTATACTGTGAGGAAAGAAAACGGCTCAAGTGTTAAATCTGTGATGTTTCAATGCAGGAACAACCTTGCGTTGGTGCGCGGAACTCTTTTGAGCGTGTATACCCAGGAGGACACTGACTGCAGCGGAACTCTTTTGAGTGTTTATACCCAGGAGGACACTGGCTGCAGCGGAACTCTTTTGAGCGTGTATACCCAGGAGGACACTGACTGCAACAGAACTCTTTTGAGCATTTATACCCAGGAGGACACTGACTACAGCGGAACTCTTTTGAGCGTGTATACCCAGGAGGACACTGACTAGCGGAACTCTTTTGAGCATTTATACCCAGGAGGACACTGGCTGCAGCGGAACTCTTTTGAGCATTTATACCCAGGAGGACACTGACTGCATGACAACTGTACGAATGAGGCAGAAAGCTATACAGCCCTTTATTTGCTTTAAAAAACCGACAAAGCAACTTCCACAAATTCCATGTCCCAAATGTGTAGGAAGTTAGGAACCTTGTCGAATCTTTTATAGTACACACTTTTCAAATCGCTCTTCTATTGCTTTGGTTCCGGAGGAGGCTTTGCAAATTATTCTCCACAAACTCTCTGCCTTTCATTACAAGACGAGGACAAGATTTTTTGCCCACTTAACACAAGTAGCACATCCTGAATTAGCCCGGCGCGGTTTGACGATGCACGGGGGGGGGGGGGGGGGGGGGGGGGGGGGGGGGGGACTGTGTGCTTGTGGTGGTTTGTGTAAAGGATTATCCAGTTTGTGTATAAAGTGTGTGATGTGTGTGTATAAAGTGTGTGATGTGTGTGTATAAAGTGCATGTGATGTGTGTGTATAAAGTGCATGTGATGTGTGTGTATAAAGTGCATGTGATGTGTGTGTTTAAAGTGCATGTGATGTGTGTGTATAAAGTGCATGTGATGTGTGTGTATAAAGTGCATGTGATGTGTGTGTATAAAGTGCATGTGATGTGTGTGTATAAAGTGCATGTGATGTGTGTGTATAAAGTGCATGTGATGTGTGTGTATAAAGTGCATGTCATGTGTGTGTATAAAGTGCATGTGATGTGTGTGTATAAAGTGCATGTGATGTGTGTGTATAAAGTGCATGTGATGTGTGTGTATAAAGTGCATGTGATGTGTGTGTGTATAAAGTGCATGTGATGTGTGTGTATAAAGTGCATGTGATGTGTGTGTATAAAGTGCATGTGATGTGTGTGTATAAAGTGCATGTGATGTGTGTGTGTATAAAGTGCATGTGATGTGTGTGTATAAAGTGCATGTGATGTGTGTGTATAAAGTGCATGTGATGTGTGTGTATAAAGTGCATGTGATGTGTGTGTACGTGACCTGGCTGGCCTGCTTCAGAACAGAACAGACACTGGACAACATAATAATGTAGAGCAGCATTCAGCCCCACAATGCCACAGGGGCCCCCACACTACACCACGCAGAACAGGGCCCCCACACTACACCACGCAGCACAGGGGCCCCACACTACACCAAACAGCACAGGGGCCCCCACACTACACCACGCCGCACAGGGGCCCCCACACTACACCATGCAGCACAGGGGCCCCACACTACACCAAACAGCACAGGGGCCCCCACACTACACCACGCCGCACAGGGGCCCCCACACTACACCATGCAGCACAGGGGCCCCACACTACACCACACAGCACAGGGGCCCCCACACTACACCACGCAGCACAGGGGCCCCACACTACACCACGCCGCACAGGGGCCCCCACACTACACCATGCAGCACAGGGGCCCCACACTACACCACACAGCACAGGGGCCCCCACACTACACCACGCAGCACAGGGCCCCCACACTACACCACGCAGCACAGGGGCCCCACACTACACCACGCCGCACAGGGGCCCCCACACTACACCACGCCGCACAGGGGCCCCACACTACACCACGCCGCACAGGGGCCCCCACACTACACCACGCCGCACAGGGGCCCCCACACTACACCACGCCGCACAGGGGCCCCCACACTACACCACGCCGCACAGGGGCCCCCACACTACACCACGCCGCACAGGGGCCCCCACACTACACCACGCCGCACAGGGGCCCCCACACTACACCACGCCGCACAGGGGCCCCCACACTACACCACGCCGCACAGGGGCCCCCACACTACACCACGCCGCACAGGGGCCCCACACTACACCACGCCGCACAGGGGCCCCCACACTACACCACGCCGCACAGGGGCCCCCACACTACACCACGCCGCACAGGGGCCCCACACTACACCAAACAGCACAGGGGCCCCACACTACACCACGCCGCACAGGGGCCCCCACACTACACCACGCAGCACAGGGCCCCCACACTACACCACGCAGCACAGGGGCCCCACACTACACCAAACAGCACAGGGGCCCCCACACTACACCATGCAGCACAGGGGCCCCCACACTACACCACGCAGCACAGGGCCCCCACACTACACCACGCAGCACAGGGGCCCCACACTACACCAAACAGCACAGGGGCCCCCACACTACACCATGCAGCACAGGGGCCCCCACACTACACCACGCAGCACAGGGCCCCCACACTACACCACGCAGCACAGGGGCCCCACACTACACCACGCAGCACAGGGCCCCCACACTACACCACGCAGCACAGGGGCCCCACACTACACCAAACAGCACAGGGGCCCCACACTACACCACGCCGCACAGGGGCCCCCACACTACACCATGCAGAACAGGGCCCCCACACTCCACCATGCAGCACAGGGGCCCCCACACTACACCACGCAGAACAGGGGCCCCCACACTACACCACGAAGCACAGGGGCCCCACACTACACCACGCAGGCCCCATACTTAACCAGCCCCACAATGCCACAGGGGCCCCACACTACACCAGCCCGGCAGCCCCACAATGCTGCACAGGGGCCCCATACTTAACCAGCCCCACAATGCCACAGGGGCCCCTCATGTATCAATACTGCAATGTAGACAGCATTGTTACAGCATTAAAGTTCGGAATTCGTGTACGTGAGTAAAAGCACAAAAGAATTGGTATCAAAATGTACTTAACACTTTCCCTGCGATTAGCGAGTTGCCCGAGTTATGTTTTCACACACACGTTTGTATTACTTCAACATAATTAGGACAGATCATTTATGAATGACATGTTTAATACATTTTTAGCCATTTTTATCTGTATAAGCCTACATACAGCAAAAGAGCGGATCTACATGCTCACAACTCTTCGCACTGCCACGCATTGTGAGCTTATATATCAGCAGTTTTCTTTGTGCACGACACTAAGTATAAATCATGTTTAACTCTGATTCCAACCCCTAAACCTAACCGTCTAAACCTGACCCTGTAGCCAAGCACACACAGATGACTGTGACTAATTTTGACTGAGGGACTGCCATTGGATTTTTTTGAATTTTCGTTTTTTCATGTCATGTGAAAGCAGGGAATCATAGCTTCAAATTGACATATTGGTTGTTCAGTTTGACCCTCCAGTTTTGGAGATATGGTTTATAGAGTAATGTCTTGCAGAAAACAGCGAGTTGAGAAAACAGGCTTGAAAGGATCACTTCTGTGGACTCTAACATTACACCTAGCTACATGTTTAAGCATCTATTTCATATTTACATGTCGATTTCAGCTCTGACACTTATTTCAGACATGCTCTAGGATGTGAAGAGTCTGCCTGTGCTATAAACTCATTTTGGAAAAAAAAGAAAAAAAAAAGTTTTTCTCCTCTGGTGAAAAGCTGGAATTTGCGGGATGGCAGTCTCTCAGTCAAATCTGGTCACAGATGATACCGTCTAAACCTGACCCTGTAGCCAAGCACACACAGATGATACCGTCTAAACCTGAGGGGGAAAGTAACTCAGTACTTAAGTACAATTTTGAGGTATTTGTACTTTCCAATTTCCAGTACTTTTACTTCTACTCCACTACGTCTCAGAGCCAAAATTTGTACTTTTACTCCACTACAATTATTTGAAAACTTTAGTTACTAGTTACTTTGGCGATTTTAATGTTGATTAGAAAACATACATTAACCACTTCAACCCTATACATTTCGGCCATTTGAAAATAGCCGATCTACAAGCTCACAACCACCAGACAGAAGACAAACGGGACTACACCAAATCATAAGACAACACAAAGAAAGCTAAAAGATCTACTGAAAACCAGAGCAACCTGGAATGCTGTTTAGCTCTAAACAGAGAATACACAGTAGCAGAATAACAGAATACTGGAGCACAGTAACTGACCCTAAACTAAAGAAAACATGAACTCGATATAGACTCAGTGAACACAGTCTTATATAGACTCAGTGAACACAGTCTAACTCGATATAGACTCAGTGAACACAGTCTAACTCGATATAGACTCAGTGAACACAGTCTAACTCGATATAGACTCAGTGAACACAGTCTAACTCGATATAGACTCAGTGAACACAGTCTAACTCGATATAGACTCAGTGAACACAGTCTA
>NW_027638253.1:27487-57221 GCF_951216825.1 Electrona antarctica
GGAACTCGCACACTCATCTGCTCCAAAAGAGAAGGGAACCCGCACACTCATCTGCTCCAAAAGGTATATTTTATTGACGACGTTTCGAGCCAAGGCTCTTCATCTGGTCAAAACTGGTTTTGACCAGATGAAGAACAATAGATGCCTCACTGGCCGCTGCAGTTCATTGTAGCTAGCGACGTGCAGTTCATTGGAGCTAGCGACGTGCAGTTCATTGGAGCTAGCAACGTGCAGTTGATTGGAGCTAGCGACGTGCAGTTCATTGGAGCTAGCGACGTGCAGTTGATTGGAGCTAGCGACGTGCAGTTGATTGGAGCTAGCGACGTGCAGTTCATTGGAGCTAGCGACGTGCAGTTCATTGGAGCTAGCGACGTGCAGTTCATTGGAGCTAGCGACGTGCAGTTGATTGGAGCTAGCGACGTGCAGTTGATTGGAGCTAGCGACGTGCAGTTCATTGGAGCTAGTGACGTGCAGTTCATTGGAGCTAGCAACGTGCAGTTCATTGGAGCTAGCGACGTGCAGTTCATTGGAGCTAGCGACGTGCAGTTCATTGGAGCTAGCGACGTGCAGTTCATTGGAGCTAGCGACGTGCAGTTCATTGGAGCTAGCGACGTGCAGTTGATTGGAGCTAGCGACGTGCAGTTCATTGGAGCTAGCGACGTGCAGTTGATTGGAGCTAGCGACGTGCAGTTGATTGGAGCTAGCGACGTGCAGTTCATTGGAGCTAGCGACGTGCAGTTGATTGGAGCTAGCGACGTGCAGTTGATTGGAGCTAGCGACGTGCAGTTCATTGGAGCTAGCGACGTGCAGTTGATTGGAGCTAGCGACGTGCAGTTCATTGGAGCTAGCGACGTGCAGTTGATTGGAGCTAGCGACGTGCAGTTGATTGGAGCTAGCGACGTGCAGTTGATTGGAGCTAGCGACGTGCAGTTGATTGGAGCTAGCGACGTGCAGTTCATGGTAGCTAGCGACGTGCAGTTGATTGGAGCTAGCGACGTGCAGTTCATTGGAGCTAGCGACGTGCAGTTCATTGGAGCTAGCGACGTGCAGTTCATTGTAGCTAGCGACGTGCAGTTCATGGTAGCTAGCGACGTGCAGTTCATGGTAGCTAGCGACGTGCAGTTCATGGTAGCTAGCGACGTGCAGTTCATGGTAGCTAGCGACGTGCAGTTCATGGTAGCTAGCGACGTGCAGTTCATGGTAGCTAGCGACGTGCAGTTCATGGTAGCTAGCGACGTGCAGTTCATGGTAGCTAGCGACGTGCAGTTCATGGTAGCTAGCGACGTGCAGTTCATTGTAGCTAGCGACGTGCAGTTCATGGTAGCTAGCGACGTGCAGTTCATGGTAGCTAGCGACGTGCAGTTCATGGTAGCTAGCGACGTGCAGTTCATTGGAGCTAGCGACGTGCAGTTCATTGGAGCTAGCGACGTGCAGTTGATTGGAGCTAGCAACGTGCAGTTGATTGTAGCTAGCGACGTGCAGTTCATTGGAGCTAGCGACGTGCAGTTGATTGGAGCTAGCAACGTGCAGTTCATTGGAGCTAGCGACGTGCAGTTCATTGGAGCTAGCGACGTGCAGTTCATTGGAGCTAGCGACGTGCAGTTCATTGGAGCTAGCGACGTGCAGTTCATTGGAGCTAGCAACGTGCAGTTCATTGGAGCTAGCGACGTGCAGTTGATTGTAGCTAGCGACGTGCAGTTCATTGGAGCTAGCGACGTGTCTCCAATGAAGGCAGGAAGTCAAGTGGAAGTGCCATATCAAGGACTGTCTAAAGAGGACGAGACGCGAAGACCGTACGGGCGACGCCATGTTGCTCCCTGGTGCTCCCTGGAAGGACAGAAACATACAATGGGCTATATGCAGCCAACACTTCCGCGTTCAGCTTCCTTGGTCTCAACTGTGCGTGTTTCTGTCCTTCCATGGAGCACCAGGGAGCAACATGGCGTCGCCCGTACGGTCTTCGCGTCTCGTCCTCTTTCGACAGTCCTTGTGCCATATAGGGAAGTGCTGAAGGCACGCTGCGTTGCTGCCCAAGAGACGTCACTCGTGCGACTCCCCCATGTCTCTCGCTGTCACTCAAGTGACTACTGGCCAATCACAGCGCGTCTTGTGTTTTATGCACGCGGACGCTCATGATGCTTCGCAAGGAATCTCGGGGAAATTGTGCCTTCAATTTTGACACGCGCCCCAGAGCCGGAAGAGGGGTCCACGTTTATACAGTTGAGTGCCACCGAGCTCGTCCCAATCTATTTAGCTGTCCTTTTCCCTTTGCAGATATCACACAATTAGTTCCGAAATCAACCAGCAGGTGGAGCAGTTGAGTATGTTTTTATAGTAGGCCTAGTGAATGAACCCTGCATGGCTAAAAAGACAAGTAGGCCTATGGCTTAAAACATTATACTTTCTCTCTATAACTAAAAATAAAAAATAAAAACACCTTTAGATATTGTATTATATATATATATATATATATATATATATAGAGAGAGAGAGAGAGAGAGAGAGAGAGACGGTATGTCTGTGTAAAACAGCCAAAACCACCAAGCCTCGTCGAGGTTCCCAGTGACCTGGCATACGAAATTACGCCCCGCGGAAAAATACCAGACAAAAGATAATGTATGTCCACCTCGACCCCACCCCCCCACCCCCCCTCTCTCATGTCGCCCAAAGACATTATGTTTTTGGTTCTAATTCTGTAAAACAAATTGATGGTACTGTTAAACCATTTAGGCCTGACGTCGAAATTTAAAAAAATGTCTTCAAAATCCTGACAGTTTTCTGAAAAACCTTATGTTTCTGTATCAGTGGTGCTCAATATTTCATGTCAAGGACCCCAAAAATTATATGTAATATGCCTCCGCCCCCCACATCTGAAAAGATGTTGTTCCAGGAACCCCCCAGAAGCAAAGATTTGAGTTAAAATGTTCACTCTGAAAGAATATATATTCAAAGATTTGAGGCACATTTTCACGATTTCTCAAAAATAGCAGACCTACAAGCTCGTATCGCGGCACTCGGTGCCGCGCTACGAGCTTGTAGATCTGCTATTTTTCAACAGCTATAGAGCATAACATAATGCTTAAAACACCAAAAGGGGTTCCCGCCCAGAATGGATTAATTAAAAAACCCTTTCTGCCCAGCATGGTCTGCGTTTCATCGGCCCGATGGTGACTCATTACACGCACAATTACCAAGTAATGTTAGGTGAGAGCTGGTGTTGCTATGGCAACAGATGTCACCTTTTAACCCATTCTGGACGGGAACCCCTTTTGGTGTTTTAACTAAGCATTATGTTATACTTTAGCTATTGAAAAATAGCAGATCTACAAGCTACCTACAAGCTCGTAGCGCGCCACTCGGTGGCACGCTACGAGCTTGTAGGTCTGCTATTTTTGAAAACTCGTGAAAATGTGCCTCAAATATTTGAATATATATTATTACAGAGTGAACATTTTAACTCAAATCTTTGCTTCTGGGAGGTCCCTGGAACAACATATTTTCAGATGGGGCGCGGAGGCATATTACATATCATTTTTGGGGTCCTTGACATGAATTATTGAGCACCACTGATACAGAAACATAAGGTTGTTCAGAAAACTGTCAGGATTTTGAAGACATTTAAAAAAAATTGACGTCAGGCCTAAATCGGTTAAAATAGATTCTAAAAAAGGTCTAACATTGGATGATATTCGGTTACACTGCATCATGGGAACAGTTTTTACTGTACACATTTATATGACAGTATTCCAGTTCAAACCTAATTGTATTTATGTAATATACAACTTTCCAATGTCACTCGTTTATCCTTCATGTATCCTGAGTTCTCTATCCTGATTGGATGAAACGGGTATCCCGACCTGAGTTCTCTATCCTGATTGGATGAAACGGGTATCCCGACCTGAGTTCTCTATCCTGATTGGATGAAACGGGTATCCCGACCTCAGTTCTCTATCCTGATTGGATGAAACGGGTATCCCGACCTGAGTTCTCTATCCTGATTGGATGAAACGGGTATCCCGACCTGAGTTCTCTATCCTGATTGGATGAAACGGGTATCCCGACCTGAGTTCTCTATCCTGATTGGATGAAACAGGTATCCCGACCTGAGTTCTCTATCCTGATTGGATGAAACGGGTATCCCGACCTGAGTTCTCTATCCTGATTGGATGAAACAGGTATCCCGACCTGAGTTCTCTATCCTGATTGGATGAAACGGGTATCCCGACCTGAGTTCTCTATCCTGATTGGATGAAACGGGTATCCCGACCTGAGTTCTCTATCCTGATTGGATGAAACGGGTATCCCGACCTGAGTTCTCTATCCTGATTGGATGAAACAGGTATCCCGACCTGAGTTCTCTATCCTGATTGGATGAAACGGGTATCCCGACCTGAGTTCTCTATCCTGATTGGATGAAACGGGTATCCCGACCTGAGTTCTCTATCCTGAGCCTGGAGTAGAAGACAACCCCATCTCTTCTAGAGCCTGGAGTAGAAGACAACCCCATCTAGAGCCTGGAGTAGAAGACAACCCCATCTCTTCTAGAGCCTGGAGTAGAAGACAACCCCAGCTCTTCTGTTTCTAGAGCCTGGAGTAGAAGACAACCCCATCTAGAGCCTGGAGTAGAAGACAACCCCATCTAGAGCCTGGAGTAGAAGACGACCCCATCTCTTCTAGAGCCTGGAGTAGAAGACAACCCCATCTCTTCTAGAGCCTGGAGTAGAAGACAACCCCATCTAGAGCCTGGAGTAGAAGACAACCCCATCTCTTCTAGAGCCTGGAGTAGAAGACAACCCCATCTAGAGCCTGGAGTAGAAGACAACCCCATCTAGAGCCTGGAGTAGAAGACAACCCCATCTCTTCTAGAGCCTGGAGTAGAAGACAACCCCAGCTCTTCTGTTTCTAGAGCCTGGAGTAGAAGACAACCCCAGCTCTTCTGTTTCTAGAGCCTGGAGTAGAAGACAACCCCAGCTCTTCTGTTTCTAGAGCCTGGAGTAGAAGACAACCCCAGCTCTTCTGTTTCTAGAGCCTGGAGTAGAAGACAACCCCAGCTCTTCCAGTAGGTCCATGTGTCTCCTGTTACAGGCCTAATGGAGTAGAAGACAACCCCAGCTCTTCCAGTAGGTCCATGTGTCTCCTGTTACAGGCCTAATGGTGGATTCTATTTTATGGTATTTTATTTTATGTTGTATATTTATGTAATCTGCCTTGTAAGGATCTGGAGGGTATCAGTCAGGTTGGTATTCACTTGATCACTGTTTGCAAACCGTCATGTGGGTTTATTGTCATTGTTTATGTAAAGTGTAATATGTGTCCTGTAAGTCCCTACGGGCCCTTTTGGAATGGCAAATCGAGTGGCAAAATTAGTGACACAGTGAGTTTAATGTCGTTTATCGTCGTTTAATGCAATCAAATACAACTTTTCTGTTCGGATGAATGGGTTGTCGAGGCCAGAAAGTAGTTTTTTGCCACTCAGTAGGCGTTCCTGGATAACTTCCGGGTTTGATGATGATGTCACACGCATACCCTCTATGTTACAATTGGCTGGCCGACCAGACATCAAAATCTAATCAAATCACCTTTATTTATAAAGCACATTTATCCCATTTTGACCTGAGATCAGATTCTAAAAATGTCGATTTTTCAAAAATAGCAGACCTACAAGCTCGTAGCGTGCCACTCGGTGGCGCGCTATGAGCTTGTAGATCTGCTATTTTTCAATAGCTAAAGCATAACACAATGCTAACACCAAAAGGGGTTCCCGCCCTGAATGGGTTAAAAACCAATTTCCATTGTACCAAAGTGCTGTACAGACATGTCATCAACACGACAGATAGTGAGAACTCAGCAAAAATTAAAAGAAAAGAAAATTACAGACAATAAAAGCACTTATTATAAGAAGACTAAGGTTATCATAAAAATCAAATGATAATACTGGTTTAAAAACAAGAACAAAGTCACGGGCAATCAAATGCTTGGGAGTAAAACAGGGTTTTAAGCGAGCGAGAAGGCACGGTCGCCTCTAAGCCTCAACCTGGTTTGTCGGTAGCCTGGCTAATAAGCCAGACCGAATCAGCCGTTGGCAAAGTCTGGCTTATTAGCCAGGCTAGGTTGTCGGGTCATCTTTTCATTCATTCAAGTTTTATTTATTCTAGAAATTACACTAAGAGTAATCAAACTAATTTTCAGTGCCGTCGAGTAATACAATCCCATCACAATGCATCAGAAGAGAAAACCAAAGGGTGTACATGTGAATTACATGGGTTTACAAAACCAAACCAAACCAAACCAAACCAAACCAAACCAAACCAAACCAAACCAAACCAAAGGGTGTACATGTGAATTACATGGGTTTACAAAACCAAACCAAACCAAACCAAACCAAACCAAACCAAACCAAACCAAACCAAAGGGTGTACATGTGAATTACATGGTTTACAAATAAAAAAGCTATGTTATTTCAAAACAATCTAAAAACAGTTACATATTGTGGCGTGGTTGTTGTTGCTTTTTTCCTTGTGTGAAAGTTGGGGTTGTACACAATGCCGTGTGTGTGTGCGTGTGCGTGTGCGTGTGTGTGTGTGAGTCTGCGTGTGCGTGTACGTGCACATGGGGCTTATGCAATACGATGGGATGTACTTCATTCCCCCCTTAGGGAAATTTTTCTTGGGCTCAGCTTTACGGTGTAAGAGCTGAGGCTCTGAGTCTGTCAGCGTCTCCATAGCCTGTAATCCATGTGTGGAGCCAAGGGTGACCGTCTCTCTCTCTCTCTCTGTCTCTCACTCTCTCTCTCTCTCTCCACACACACACCTTCCTGCCACTCTCTCTCCATCTCTCAGTCCTAAAGTCTCTCTTCACCCCAATTTAACACCAATCGTCCTTCTCATAGTGCCTCCGGTAACCTCTCCATAACCCTGTACCACGCACGCACGCACGCACGCACGCACGCACACACACACACACACACACACACACACACACACACGAGGCAGTGTGTCGGGTGGAAACCATCTAATGCCCATATTTCAACCTTTTCGCTGTAAATTATCAGCTCATACTTCATCATGCAATTAGAGTGTTACACAAAAACAGTGTTGATTTCGTTGACTAAAACTATGACAAAAAATATTCGTCGACTACCTTTTTTCACTGAGGAAAACTGAATGGAAACTATAAATACTATAAATAAAAACTAAGCTACTAAAACTAAGACTAAATATACTGACAATTTCGTCTAGACTAACTAGACTAGACTAACTAGACTAACGCGTTGTGGGCTTGTAGATCGGCTATTTTCAGCAATTGAAAAAAATAGTCATTGCGACGGCATCAAGGCCCGCCGAAATACATTTTGTTCGACTAAATTAGTCGTCAAAAATCTTATGATATTTAGTCGACTAAAACTAGACTAACACTAATACATTCCAGGGGACTAAAATGTGACTGAAACTAAATGAAAACTATTCAAAAGACTATGACTAAAACTAAAATATAAATTTGCTGCAAAAAAACAACACTGCACAAAAGTATAGTGAAAATGACTGATCTACAAGCTCCCAACGCCTTGTGTGTGAGCTTGTAGATTTGTATTATTTTCAACCTTTTCATTATCGTAAAATAATGTTCATGATATAATCATAAACTAGAAAAAGTGCCCTTCCGGGCACAGGTCTCCACCAGGAGGATAGGAGTGTGTGTGATGTTTGGCAAAATGTTTAGGAGGATGTTTTTTTTAATTTGTTTTTGCAACAATTTTCTTCATTTTGTTGAGAGCCAGATCACTCATAGCATCTCTGAGGATAGAATTCTGGATGAGCAGGACATGTGCAGCATTTTGTACAAAACGGGCCACTCCTGAAAACTTTGGAAGGCAATGTTAGCCAATCAGTGTACAATCTGAGAAATCCAACAGACTCGTCTTGATCACATGACTACAGAGATCATGTATTTCTGTAGCCATGTCTTCATACGCCTTTGATGGCAATTGGATGATTTGAGGCATTTTGTTCCAAAAATGTGTTTTGCAAAAATCAACCTGTTGGTGGCGCTATAACAGGCCAATGTGAAAAGGGTGGGATATATTCCTCAGCCTAGTAAGAAAATGTGTGAAAGATTTCACGTAAATTGCATGCTGCGTTCATGATTTGAGGCTATTGTTCAAAACGGGGCAATCTTGCAAACTGTGAAAGCCAATTATAGCCAATTAGGATGGAATATGAAATATCAGACAGATCCGACTTGAGCACATGACCATAGAGATACTGTGTAACGATTTGTGGACAGAATCTGGAGGAGTAATATCAAAAAATGTGTTTTACAAAAGTCGGCCTCCTTGTGGCGCTATAAAAGGCAGATGCGGAAAATGCAGGTCAAAGGTTTGTCCTTGGCCTCTAGGGAGTGTGCATGCAACGTTTCACGCAGATTGGTGCAGTTTTAGGTAATAAATGTGAAAAGCTGCCTCATGGTGGCGCTATAACAGGCCGTTCTGGAAAATGTGGGGCAGAGGTTCATCGTTGGCATCCAGGGAGTGTGTGTGCAAAGTTTGGCATCGGCCGGGTTAACGGTGCCGGAGATTAGCTGTACACAGACGGACGGAAGGAAGGACGGACGGACGGACGGACACACACACGGACGGAGTGCAAAACATACTCTCTCCCCATGCCTTCGGCCTGGTGGAGACAAAAAGGAACAAGGAACTGTGTGGAGTTTGCATGTTCTCCCCGTGTCCCCTAGGGTAGGTACCCTCACAAAAACATGCAGTAATCCTGGTCTCTAAACTGCCTCCCCCTGGCCAGCCGGGGCGCCTGATGTAGGGGAAAGGAACTGGTTGGAATAACGTGTTCCTCCCACGCGCTAACGTCCAACCAGGGAAACTCCCCCCTGTCAGGTGTAAAGGAGCAACTTGGACACTCATGCATGAAGGAAGCATGAGTTCAAGTCCGTTGCTCTCCCCAGGTTGGCGGAGGGTGTGTAGAGCCCAGGATCACATTAGATAATTGACACAGGGGTGAAAAATGGGTTACAAAATCGTGGGATAAAAAATATTTTAAAAAATAAAATAAAAAAGGAGCGCTTTTTTTGGGACATTGTGCCTGACAGACGATATCCTAAACGTTTGTACAACCTCTATGTTGATACAATATTTATAAATCTCAGTTCTGGGCTGAGTCACTTTTTTCCAGGAATAAATGAAATATTATATTTTCCATGTGAATGTGTTGGTCTTGGGCCTTTCCCACTCTGCTATATCAGGGCTGGGCAACTTTGACGATGGAGAGGGCCACTATATTTACACACTCACTCCAGAGGGCCACTATATTTACACACTCACTCCAGAGGGCCACTATATTTACACACTCACTCCAGAGGGCCACTATATTTACACACTCACTCCAGAGGGCCACTATATTTACACACTCACTCCAGAGGGCCACTATATTTACACACTCACTCCAGAGGGCCACTATATTTACACACTCACTCCAGAGGGCCACTATATTTACACACTCACTCCAGAGGGCCACTATATTTACACACTCACTCCAGAGGGCCACTATATTTACACACTCACTCCAGAGGGCCACTATATTTACACACTCACTCCAGAGGGCCACTATATTTACACACTCACTCCAGAGGGACCACAGTGCATATTACTGTTGTAGCAAAAATAGCCGATCTACAAGCTCAAAACGCGCCGCAATGCGACGCTTGTAGATCGGCTATTTTTGCTATATTTTAATTGAAAACCTGAATATTTTTTTGCTATTTTGGAATTGGAATCCTGAAAAGTAACCTTTTATATTGAATGTAGTTATAGTTATAGTTAACTTTATGAACTGTTAACTACATTGGACACAAAAAGACAATAACATTTTAATACTAGTCATTAAGTAGTCATTTAATACTAGTCATGAAGTAATTAAAGCGGGTTTGGACTTTGGAATTGTAACAGCTGAAATCAATACTATATCAGTATTCTGACATGTGGCCCCCGGGCCGCCAGTTGCCCACCTGGTCTATATGCTCCAAAACACAGAGAAAATGAACTTCTGCAGCCCCTCACATTGTTACTCCATGAGCCTCAGCGGCATCCCGCCTCTGGGGCGAACATTGGAAAAAAAGATCTACAAGCTCAACAGATAATACATTTATCTATGCTTTTCCATAAGGTTATGTGCTTTACAGGGCAAAAAGGAGCACGATAACCATTGTGACACTGTCACATACATGTGTGACATAATGTATTTTTAGTCCTTGTATGAGTATTGAAAGAATATATGGTGTTTTGTGTATAGTTGAACCATAAGACCATAAGATTCTAATGGTCATCCATTTTCTGTTGACAAAATTACAAGGTTTGATCACAAGGGGGAACTGTGGGGGGAAAAGAAACATGTGACAATAGTTCCAGGAATAGTTCCGATTCCAGGAAGTGAACTGCCAGGAAGCTATAAAGGAACAGGAAGTGAGGCGCCGACTAGCCTGGGTTCCATTTTGGGGGCAGTTAGAAGAGTGTTTTGGTGGTGGTTGTTAGTTGTTTGTTTGCCAAAACACAGTCTTTTCAAGCCAACACTAAGCAAATATCAGAACTTAACTCAAACCAATGCACAGTTTGACCAAAGGACTTTGTTTGGTCGGACATTTTCTGAGGCTTTGTGCTCTGGACAAACAATCAGAGCTTGTAAACAAAGGAACCAACCAGTGGAGGTCTCCTGACTTAAAGGTTGGGCGAGGAGGATATACTATTTTTTTCCACTTCACAATGCATTGCCTTTTTTATAACTTTTTGGACTATACTTTATTTAACAAAAGAGAGGATCTATAAACGAGAAAGGAATTAAGGGAGCTACTACTGGCAGTAGGAAAGGAGTGCAGGAAGATCGGCCTCCAGCTCAATGCCAAGAAAACAAAGGTAATAACAGAATACTCTGATTACTTGGGATTTCTTTTTGGGGATTACTTTGGGATACTTTAAAGCAGTGTGGTTTTTGGCAGCAAATTATGATTTTAGTTTTAGTCATAGTCACATTTTAGTCACCTGGAATGTTTTAGTGTTAGTCTAGTTTTAGTCGACAAAATGTCATACGATTTTAGTCGACAAATCTACAGTTGATTTAGTCGACTAAAATGTATTTTGTCGGGCCTTGATGCCGTTGTAATGACAAATTTTACACTTGCTGAAAATAGCAGATCTACAAGCTTGTGATCTTGTAGATCTGCTTTTCAGCATGCAAACCAAATGTAAAATGACTTATACTGGATCTCTTGTCCACTAGTCCCTTCCTAACATTTTAGTCTAGTTTTTATTTGTTGACGAAATTGTCAATATATTTAGTCTTAGTTTTAGTCATCGTAGCTTAGTTTTCATGTAGTTTCCATTTAGTTTTCGTCAGTGGAAAAAGGTAGTCGACGAACAATCTTCGTCTTAGTTTTAGTCGACGAAATCAACACTGCTTTAAAGGGACATTGTAGGGGCAATTAGCCCTTCACTAAATCCCACCCCAAAAAGCGATTGTCCAATGACAATCCAAATAGTGTAGCAACGGTTGCTATGCGGGTCAAGCTTTCTTCGCTGCTAACGTGCCTATTGGACAAGGATGGGTTGGGGGAGGGACTTAGTGAAGGGCTAATTCTGTTACATTTTGAAGGGACTTTGATTGTTCAATTGTATTTTTGTTTGATCTACTTTAATAGACTAGTAGCAGTTTGGGAACATGTTCCCCCTAACGTATGTGTGTATTTTAGTTTGATCTACTTTAATAGACTAGTAGCAGTTTGGGAACATGTTCCCCCTAACGTACGTGTGTATTTTAGTTTGATCTACTTGAATAGACTAGTAGCAGTTTGGGAACATGTTCCCCCTAACGTACGTGTGTATTTTTGTTTGATCTACTTTAATAGACTAGTAGCAGTTTGGGAACATGTTCCCCCTAACGTATGTGTGTATTTGTGTTTGATCTACTTGAATAGACTAGTAGCAGTTTGGGAACATGTTCCCCCTAACGTACGTGTGTATTTTTGTTTGATCTACTTTAATAGACTAGTAGCAGTTTGGGAACATGTTCCCCCTAACGTATGTGTGTATTTTTGTTTGATCTACTTTAATAGACTAGTAGCAGTTTGGGAACATGTTCCCCCTAACGTATGTGTGTATTTTTGTTTGATCTACTTTAATAGACTAGTAGCAGTTTGGGAACATGTTCCCCCTAACGTATGTGTGTATTTTTGTTTGATCTACTTTAATAGACTAGTAGCAGTTTGGGAACATGTTCCCCCTAACGTATGTGTGTATTTGTGTTTGATCTACTTTAATAGACTAGTAGCAGTTTGGGAACATGTTCCCCCTAACGTATGTGTGTATTTGTGTTTGATCTACTTTAATAGACTAGTAGCAGTTTGGGAACATGTTCCCCCTAACGTATGTGTGTATTTTTGTTTGATCTACTTTAATAGACTAGTAGCAGTTTGGGAACATGTTCCCCCTAACGTATGTGTGTATTTGTGTTTGATCTACTTTAATAGACTAGTAGCAGTTTGGGAACATGTTCCCCCTAACGTATGTGTGTATTTGTGTTTGATCTACTTTAATAGACTAGTAGCAGTTTGGGAACATGTTCCCCCTAACGTATGTGTGTATTTTTGTTTGATCTACTTTAATAGACTAGTAGCAGTTTGGGAACATGTTCCCCCTAACGTATGTGTGTATTTGTGTTTGATCTACTTTAATAGACTAGTAGCAGTTTGGGAACATGTTCCCCCTAACGTATGTGTGTATTTGTGTTTGATCTACTTTAATAGACTAGTAGCAGTTTGGGAACATGTTCCCCCTAACGTATGTGTGTATTTTTGTTTGATCTACTTTAATAGACTAGTAGCAGTTTGGGAACATGTTCCCCCTAACGTATGTGTGTATTTGTGTTTGATCTACTTTAATAGACTAGTAGCAGTTTGGGAACATGTTCCCCCTAACGTATGTGTGTATTTGTGTTTGATCTACTTTAATAGACTAGTAGCAGTTTGGGAACATGTTCCCCCTAACGTACGTGTGTATTTTTGTTTGATCTACTTTAATAGACTAGTAGCAGTTTGGGAACATGTTCCCCCTAACGTACGTGTGTATTTGTGTTTGATCTACTTTAATAGACTAGTAGCAGTTTGGGAACATGTTCCCCCTAACGTATGTGTGCCCGTGCGCGCACGGCCACGGCTCAGGAACGCCCCCCCGGGCAGAACAAATCTGCGTAGCGCACAGAGCACACATTAACAACACCAGAGATATGTCTGTGTATTGTATGTAATTGTACAGTTGGTGCCACCGATATTGTCCCTTATCATTTGACCCATTTAGGCCTGACCTCAAAATTTAAAAAAATCCATCTAAATCCTTCAGTTTGCTGAAATAAATATTTTCACGATTTTTCAAAAATAGCAGACCTACAAAGCTCGTAGCGCGCCACTCGCTTGTAGATCTGCTATTTTTCAATAGCTAAATTATAATGTTTAAAACACCAAAAGGGGTTCCCGCCCAAAATGGGTTAACTGTCCTTTTGCGCAGATCACGCAAACCTCAGCAAAAAGAAAAGGACAATATCGACTGTAGTTCATAGTTTATTGTATGTATTTGTAGTTTGGTTGCTAACTTTGCCAAGTGGTTTGATTTTGTTTTTGATTTGATTTGATTTATTTGATATATTCAAGATACAGTTCAAAAAGAGCAGTACAGAATTGTCAGGATTGCACAAAATAGTCAAAGACTTAATTTCATTGTGGTCCAAATAAATAAATACAGCATATGGTATATATAGGAAGAACATGCGTTGACTAAAATCACAATAATAAGGACATTTACAACCACATCATCATAGATCAATAAACAAAACAATAAATACATAATAAATACAGCACTATTCTAGCTTGCCCATCAGCCAGTTTTGGGCAAGTTTAATTTCCCTTGGGATTTTGTTCCAATCCTCCACCCCAGTATATTTAAATCTGCCTACCTTATTTTTTAGGTTTGGTAGTTTAAGATCAGCTACTGTTGCGTTACTTTGTCTGCCTAACTAACTACCCCCACGTTGAAATCGCCATTGCATCGTGCACACGCGTACACCACACACACACACACACACACACACACACACACACACACACACCCACACACACACACACACACACACACTGGAGTGTTTCCTCAGACCGATGAAAAACATCCGAGGGAACATTGAGTGGGACTCAACTAAGCATTATGGTTTAATGGTTAATGTGGTTAAACGCTAACGCGACATGGATGCGTTCCAGGTCTCAATGGTTTAATTATATACATAATACATTATGAATGAGGGAACAAAAGGCCACTAATTAAAGTATTTCACTGACAGCTTTTGGGAAAACAAATCAAATCACAACATTGTGACCAAAAGGAGTGTATTTCCCTTTGCATTCCGTGTATATACGCCATGTCTCTGTTTTGGCTGTAATAAAAGCTTGCAGACTGCTGGGCCGGCCGTGCGTTGATGGATGGTGTCACGGAGCAGCACGGCTGCTGCTGCTGTGGGATAATAATGGAGATGCAGACAATTGTGTGTTCAGAGTTTGTGGTGTGAAAGTGGAATGAGGGAAACGGGATAGAGCGCGGGACATTGCTGCCTGTTTGCAGCACTCTGAGGGACTTGAGGGAGTGTTTCAACAGCGGTGAGTCAGACACTCAGGTTGTGTCTCAGTGGGTTTACCAATGTAAACTCCTGGAAAAAAAGTTATAGGAAACTTTTAGTGGCAGTAGGGGGAGGACGGGGGGGTCCGGGGGGGGGGGGGGGGGGGGGTCCAGGGGGGGGGGCGGCAGAGCGGCCGGACGGTGAACCGCAAGGTTCCCGGTCCGATCCCGGGCCAGAGCAGAGTCCCAGGCCAGAGCAGAGTCCCAGGCCAGAGCAGAGTCCCGGGCCAGAGCAGAGTCCCAGGCCAGAGCAGAGTCCCGGGCCAGAGCAGAGTCCCGGGCCAGAGCAGAGTCCCGGGCCAGAGCAGAGTCCCGGGCCAGAGCAGAGTCCCGGGCCAGAGCAGAGTCCCAGGCCAGAGCAGAGTCCCAGGCCAGAGCAGAGTCCCAGGCCAGAGCAGAGTCCCAGGCCAGAGCAGAGTCCCAGGCCAGCCAGAGCAGAGTCCCAGGCCAGCCAGAGCAGAGTCCCAGGCCAGCCAGAGCAGAGTCCCAGGCCAGCCAGAGCAGAGTCCCAGGCCAGCCAGAGCAGAGTCCCAGGCCAGCCAGAGCAGAGTCCCAGGCCAGCCAGAGCAGAGTCCCAGGCCAGCCAGAGCAGAGTCCCGGGCCAGAGCAGAGCCCCGGGCCAGAGCAGAGCCCCGGGCCAGAGCAGAGTCCCGGGCCAGAGCAGAGTCCCGGGCCAGAGCAGAGTCCCGGGCCAGAGCAGAGTCCCGGGCCAGAGCAGAGTCCCGGGCCAGAGCAGAGTCCCGGGCCAGAGCAGAGTCCCAGGCCAGAGCAGAGTCCCAGGCCAGAGCAGAGTCCCAGGCCAGAGCAGAGTCCCAGGCCAGAGCAGAGTCCCAGGCCAGCCAGAGCAGAGTCCCAGGCCAGCCAGAGCAGAGTCCCAGGCCAGCCAGAGCAGAGTCCCAGGCCAGCCAGAGCAGAGTCCCAGGCCAGCCAGAGCAGAGTCCCAGGCCAGCCAGAGCAGAGTCCCAGGCCAGCCAGAGCAGAGTCCCAGGCCAGCCAGAGCAGAGTCCCGGGCCAGAGCAGAGCCCCGGGCCAGAGCAGAGCCCCGGGCCAGAGCAGAGTCCCGGGCCAGAGCAGAGTCCCGGGCCAGAGCAGAGTCCCGGGCCAGAGCAGAGTCCCGGGCCAGAGCAGAGTCCCGGGCCAGAGCAGAGTCCCGGGCCAGAGCAGAGTCCCAGGCCAGAGCAGAGTCCCAGAGCAGAGTCCCAGGCCAGAGCAGAGTCCCAGAGCAGAGTCCCAGGCCAGAGCAGAGTCCCAGGCCAGAGCAGAGTCCCAGGCCAGAGCAGAGTCCCAGGCCAGAGCAGAGTCCCAGAGCAGAGTCCCAGGCCAGAGCAGAGTCCCAGGCCAGAGCAGAGTCCCAGAGCAGAGTCCCAGGCCAGAGCAGAGTCCCAGGCCAGAGCAGAGTCAGTGAAGGAGAGTTGACGACATCTCCGCTCATTCCGTTCTCTCTGCATTGAATCGGCGAAATCATCCCCTCCCATAATGTCTGTCAGAAAGCCTTGAGGGTTGATTTCACCTGACACGGCACTGCGCCATGCTATAGCTGACATTTCCTGAGGTCAGCCTCAGAGCCCCCCTTTGATTGGTTGGCCAGCGGGGGATGAGGAGGGAGGGGGGGGGGTGGACACTGAGTCCTGGATGCTAATTGGCTCCTGGCTGGCTACAGAAGACAAGGGAAGCAGGAGGGAACGAAAGCAAGCGATAAATAATGCAGACGTCAGAGAGAGGCAATGTTCTTCTGCTGTTCTTTTGAGACGTCGCACCTGTGGTTGCCAAGTCTGCTTATTATAAGTGACTTTGGGCTTGTTTTATCTGTAAAAGTTGCTTCTAAAATATTGCTAGTTTTTTGGGCTTGTTTCTGAAGTGTATAGTTATATTGCCGTGCTTCCCAATGCTGTTCAGATTGGTCGTTATCTAACTTTTTTTTGCCCACAGACCCTCATCTGAAAATACAAGATTTGTGTATTTCAAATGGCCAAATCTAGAAGCTCACAATCCGTCACATCGCGATGCTGTGTGAGCTTGTAGATTGGCTACTTTCAAATAGCCGATGCAGTGTAAATGGTTATTATAGTTACATCTCTCTCTCACACACACACGCGCGCGCACGCACGCGCACGCACGCACGCACGCACACGGATTACAGTTAATGATGACAGTGAAGCCATGCAACTCAAACTAAACAAGTTGTGTTTTTGGGAATAATACAACAGAGAAAAACAAGCCAGTGAAGGAAAACACAATACGAAATGATTGCATCAGTGAGACGTGACGGTCCTCCTTTGCATCCCGTCCTACTAGTCCCTGCTGTAGGCCTACTGTAGGCTGCTGTAGGCCTACTGTAGGCTGTCCTACTGTAGGACTGTCCTACTGTAGGTCCTACTGTAGGACTGTCCTCCTTTGCATCCCGTCCTAATAGTCCCTGCTGTAGGCCTACTGTAGGCTGCTGTAGGCCTACTGTAGGCTGTCCTACTGTAGGACTGTCCTACTGTAGGTCCTACTGTAGGACTGTCCTCCTTTGCATCCCGTCCTAATAGTCCCTGCTGTAGGCCTACTGTAGGCTGCTGTAGGCCTACTGTAGGCTGTCCTACTGTAGGACTGTCCTACTGTAGGTCCTACTGTAGGACTGTCCTCCTTTGCATCCCGTCCTAATAGTCCCTGCTGTAGGCCTACTGTAGGCTGCTGTGCAGAGAAATACTTCTGTTCTGTTTGAGAACTTCACATGTTCCTGCCGTTGGCAATTCAGTAGATTGTCAGAAACAGAACAATTCAGTAGATTGTCAGAAACAGAACAGTTCAGTAGATTGTCAGAAACAGAACAATTCAGTAGATTGTCAGAAACAGAACAGTTCAGTAGATTGTCATATTGTCAGAAACAGAACAGTTCAGTAGATTGTCAGAAACAGAACAGTTCAGTAGATTGTCAGAAACAGAACAATTCAGTAGATTGTCAGAAACGGAACAGTTCAGTAGATTGTCAGAAACAGAACAATTCAGTAGATTGTCAGAAACAGAACAGTTCATTAGATTGTCATATTGTCAGAAACGGAACAATTCAGTAGATTGTCATATTGTCAGAAACGGAACAGTTCAGTAGATTGTCATATTGTCAGAAACAGAACAGTTCAGTAGATTGTCATATTGTCAGATACAGAACAGTTCAGTAGATTGTCATATTGTCAGAAACAGAACAATTCAGTGGGACGTGATCCTTGGTCTGCCCCGGGGTCTCCTCCCAGTGGGACGTGATCCTTGGTCGCCCCCGGAGTCTCCTCCCAGCGGGACGTGATCCTTGGTCTGCCCCGGGGTCTCCTCCCAGTGGGACGTGATCCTAGGTCTGCCCCGGGGTCTCCTCCCAGTGGGACGTGATCCTTGGTCTGCCCCGGGGTCTCCTCCCAGTGGGACCTGGTCCTTGGTCTGCCCCGGGGTCTCCCCCCAGTGGGACGTGATCCTTGGTCTGCCCCGGGGTCTCCTCCCAGTGGGACGTGATCCTTGGTCTGCCCCGGGGTCTCCTCCCAGTAGGACGTGCCTCGATGACCTCCCTAGGGAGACGCCTGAGAGGCATCCTAACCAGATGCCCAAACCACCTAAACTGGCTTCTTTCCAGGCGAAGGAGCATCGGTTCTACTCCGAGTCTCCCTCGTGTGACTGAACTTCTCACCCTATCTCTAAGGGAGATGCCAGCCACCCGTCGAAGAAAACTCATTTCGGCTGCTTGTATTCGTGACCTTATTCTTTCGGTCATGACCCACACTTCATGACCATAGGTGAGAGTAGGAACACTTCATGACCATATAAGGTGAGAGTAGGAACACTTCATGACCATATAAGGTGAGAGTAGGAACACTTCATGACCATATAAGGTGAGAGTAGGAACACTTCATGACCATAGGTGAGAGTAGGAACACTTCATGACCATATAAGGTGAGAGTAGGAACACTTCATGACCATATAAGGTGAGAGTAGGAACACTTCATGACCATATAAGGTGAGAGTAGGAACACTTCATGACCATATAAGGTGAGAGTAGGAACACTTCATGACCATATAAGGTGAGAGTAGGAACACTTCATGACCATAGGTGAGAGTAGGAACACTTCATGACCATATAAGGTGAGAGTAGGAACACTTCATGACCATATAAGGTGAGAGTAGGAACACTTCATGACCATATAAGGTGAGAGTAGGAACACTTCATGACCATATAAGGTGAGAGTAGGAACACTTCATGACCATATAAGGTGAGAGTAGGAACGGAGACAGCTCGGTAGACGGAGAGCTTTGCCTTCTGGCTCAACTCTCTTTTCGTCACAACGCTGTGCGGTACAGCGACTCCAATACTGCCCCCTGGGGGCCGCTCTGATAGAGCATGTTAATACTGCCCCTGCCGCTCCGATAGAGCATGTTAATACAATACAATACTGCCCCTGCCGCTCCGATAGAGCATGTTAATACAATACAATACTGCCCCTGCCGCTCCGATAGAGCATGTTAATACAATATAACTTATACAATTGGCGTGGTTGCATTTTCTCTCCCTGCTATTCTAACATTTAGATGGGGTCAAAGGTCACGTCTCACCTAGACACGGGATCTGACCCGGGGGTCAAAGGTCACGTCTCACCTAGACACGGGATCTGACCTGGGGGTCAAAGGTCACGTCTCACCTAGACACGGGATCTGACCTGGGGGTCAAAGGTCACGTCTCACCTAGACACGGGATCTGACCTGGGGGTCAAAGGTCACGTCTCACCTAGACACGGGATCTGACCTGGGGGTCAAAGGTCACGTCTCACCTAGACACGGGATCTGACCTGGGGGTCAAGAGTCTTCGTATCCCCTGAGCAAGCATGCAGACTCTGAGTCATGCGGTGAATATAGGGAAAATATACAGCTCAACGTTTCTGTCTCTGGTTTGAGTTGGCGTTGTGTGAATGAAAGACGTTTTCATCCCATCCACCTCTCTCTCTCTCAGAGCCACATACCACTGTTTACTTTGCACGCACGCACGCACGCACGCACGCACACACTCTCTCTCTCTCTCACAAGGGAGGGGATGCCACTCAAGATGGATGTTTAAATTAAACTCTGGTCCCACACTGTGTGTGTGTGTGTGTGTGTGTGTGTGTGTGTGTGTGTGTGTGTGTGTGTGTGTGTGTGTGTGTGTGTGTGTGTGTGTGTGTGTGTGTGTGTGTGTGTGTGTACACTGTGCGTCCCTGGAGCTGTGCCACGGAACTTGGCACCGTTCGGCTCTGCTACACCCATTCTGCTATTGAGACAGACACACACACACACACACACACACCCACACACACACACACACACACACACACACACCCACACGTCTCTATCTCATTGCTCAGCAGCACCTCAAACATTATATGAAGAATATTCGATAGAGGATCGAGAGCACAGAGGAAAAAATCATTGAAAAGTCTCTCTGCAAAACTCTGCAAACTCCAATACATCTATTCTGACCCTGCTCGGGTCGTCTGAGTTCAGTTAACCCGTCTCGACCTGAGAACTGATTCTACAAACGTCTTCTAAGTCATGACAGTTTTCTGAAAAACCTCATGTTTCTGTATCAGTGGTTCTCAATATTTCATGTCAAGGACGCCAAAAAATGTATTTGGCCGCCGACCCCCATCTGAAAATATGTTGTTCCAGGAACCCCCCCCCCCCCCCCCCCCCCCCCCCCCCGCCGACCCCCATCTGAAAATATGTTGTTCCAGGAACCCCCCCCCCCCCCCCGCCGACCCCCATCTGAAAATATGTTGTTATTTTTGGTATTCAGACAGTCCAGCAATATAGGTAGAACGCTCCCAAAAATAAATTAGTCTCTGTGACACATCTAGGGGCCGCAATCTGCATTCAACGATTTTCCTTAGAAGCTTTGTCATTGGTCGATTTTGCCTGTCTACTTTCTGATTGGTAAATCATTGCGACCGGGTTATTTTTTCGACCTGTTTGTCAACATTCAGAGTGAGAATGTGTTGGTTGATTTATCACGGGAAGCCGGTTTAGTTTCAGGAGGGATGCACAACATATGTGACCACATTTGACTGAGGGACTGCCATTGGATATTTTTTGAATTTTCTTTTTTTTTCATGTTATATGAAAGCAGGGAATCATAGCTTCAAATTGACATATTGGTTGTTCAGTTTGACCCTCCAGTTTTGGAGATATGGCTTATAGAGTAATGTCTTGCAGAGAAACAGTTGTTTGAGAAAACAGGCTTGAGTTGAAAGCTTCACTTGTGGACTCTAACATTACACCTAGCTACATGTTTAAGCATGTATTTCATATTTACATGTCGTCTGTGGTCTCTAACATTACACCTAGCTACATGTTTAAGCATTTATTTCATATTTACATGTCGATTTCAGCTCTGACACTTATTTCAGACATACTGTAGTTTGTGAAGAGTCTGCCTGTGATATCACCTGCTATGCAGGCAGAGAGAGAGAGGTGGATGGGATGAAAACGTCTTTCATTCACACAACGCCAACTCAAACCAGAGACAGAAACGTTGAGCTATATATTTTTCCCTATTCACCGCATGACTCAGAGAGCCTGCATGCTTGCTCAGGGGAGACGAAGACTCTTGACCCCCAGGTCAGAAAAGGTTTTTCTCCTCTGGTGAAAAGCTGGAGTTTGCGCGATGGCAGGCTCTCAGTCAAATCTGGTCACATATACATTTTGGCTGATATCCATGTAATTGCATATGGTCAAATCATTGATCGATGCCAGTATTGCAATAGATGGTATGCGCATGCATCAAGTGAGTGGCAAAATCGAGTGGCAAAGTGAGAGTGAAAATGTTTGACAACGACTGACATAGAAATTTAAATTTCGACGTCAGGTCTAAATGGGTTAACATAATATCCAGTCTAGTTAACAGGGTAAAATATGATATGATAGAACAGCCGTTAGCTAGTGGAGGAACACCTGGCTCTGTGTTCAGATAGAACAGCCGTTAGCTAGTGGAGGAACACCTGGCTAATAGCCGTTAGCTAGTGGAGGAACACCTGGCTAACAGCCGTTAGCTAGTGGAGTAACACCTGGCTAACAGCCGTTAGCTAGTGGAGGAACACCTGGCTAACAGCCGTTAGCTAGTGGAGGAACACCTGGCTAACAGCCGTTAGCTAGTGGAGGAACACCTGGCTAATAGCCGTTAGCTAGTGGAGGAACACCTGGCTAACAGCCGTTAGCTAGTGGAGGAACACCTGGCTAACAGCCGTTAGCTAGTGGAGGAACACCTGGCTAACAGCCGTTAGCTAGTGGAGGAACACCTGGCTAACAGCCGTTAGCTAGTGGAGGAACACCTGGCTAACAGCCGTTAGCTAGTGGAGGAACACCTGGCTAACAGCCGTTAGCTAGTGGAGGAACACCTGGCTAACAGCCGTTAGCTAGTGGAGTAACACCTGGCTAACAGCCGTTAGCTAGTGGAGGAACACCTGGCTAATAGCCGTTAGCTAGTGGAGGAACACCTGGCTAACAGCCGTTAGCTAGTGGAGGAACACCTGGCTAACAGCCGTTAGCTAGTGGAGGAACACCTGGCTAACAGCCGTTAGCTAGTGGAGGAACACCTGGCTAACAGCCGTTAGCTAGTGGAGGAACACCTGGCTAATAGCCGTTAGCTAGTGGAGGAACACCTGGCTAACAGCCGTTAGCTAGTGGAGGAACACCTGGCTAACAGCCGTTAGCTAGTGGAGGAACACCTGGCTAACAGCCGTTAGCTAGTGGAGGAACACCTGGCTAATAGCCGTTAGCTAGTGGAGGAACACCTGGCTAACAGCCGTTAGCTAGTGGAGGAACACCTGGCTAATAGCCGTTAGCTAGTGGAGGAACACCTGGCTAATAGCCGTTAGCTAGTGGAGGAACACCTGGCTAATAGCCGTTAGCTAGTGGAGGAACACCTGGCTAACAGCCGTTAGCTAGTGGAGGAACACCTGGCTAACAGCCGTTAGCTAGTGGAGGAACACCTGGCTAACAGCCGTTAGCTAGTGGAGGAACACCTGGCTAACAGCCGTTAGCTAGTGGAGGAACACCTGGCTAATAGCCGTTAGCTAGTGGAGGAACACCTGGCTCTGTGTTCAGAACTACACTTCGATCCATGAAACACTGTGTTGAGGCATTATAGTGAGTAATGTCAACTCCTTGGAGTCATTTAAGCACGTCCTGCTCTCTCTCTCTCTGTGTGTGTGTGTGTGTGTGTGTGTGTGTGTGTGTGTGTGTGTGTGTGTGTGTGTGTGTGTGTGTGTGTGTGTGTGTGTGTGTGTGTGTGTGTGTGTGTGTGTGTGTGTGCGCGCGCGTGCGTGCTGAATTACAGTATGTGACTGCCTGGAAGCTAACTGCATACAGCTAAGTGAAGCATGATGGACTTTGCGTGCAAATGGCAGACACACACATACACACACACACACACACACACACACACACAAGCTGCTACTGTCAATCTTTGTTTTTGGCTTGAAACCATCTCCTGTAAGTTTGGTTTTGACTCGTGTTTTGAAAGCTTGATCTGAGAATTGTTTTGTGATACATGAGATGCTTAATACGTTTGATTGCTTTCCTTAATTGTGTGAGGTAGAGTATGTTGTATGCAAA
Organism: Electrona antarctica; assembly: GCF_951216825.1. Lineage (NCBI taxonomy): Eukaryota > Metazoa > Chordata > Actinopteri > Myctophiformes > Myctophidae > Electrona > Electrona antarctica. The sequence goes on from NW_027638253.1 coordinate 50,805, forward strand.
AAATACTGAACGCTTAGGCCTGACTCACACCTTTCGATCTAGCATACAACATTGATGCATGCTAGATGTAAAGAAAGGGTTAGTTTACATCTTGCCCCAATGCATTTCCAATGGAAGTCACATGGTTTGACACAACATTTGTGTTGTACGGCTTTCGGCTGTGTTTCGACTGCCCCCCTCCCCCTCATACAACACAAATGTCTGAACTGAAGAAACCAGTGTTTCCAGAACACAAGGGGGCAATAAAGTGAACAATTCACAGTCTGTATAGTGTCAGCTCACAAGTATATCAAGGGGCCAGTAAGGGCACTTACCCGTATAGAGCAATGCACCCACAAAGGACATTCAAATCCCTACCACCGTGTGTGAATACAATATAACTTATAACAATACAATACAGCCCACTGGAAGTGACTGCACCGCCCAAAAGAAACGCCAAACCATGCACAAAGCCAGCACAAGTCATTCAGAAATATAAACAACAGCACTGATTAGTGTCAGGCCAAAATGCATAAAACAACGCAAAACTGCCCTCCAACCATTCACTGAGCAGTGACAAGATTAAAAACATACATTGAGTAGCGACAGATTAAAATGTAGGAAACCATTCAAAACTGCCCTTTAAGCACCCAAATCACTTGCGGTTAATAACAACAGTTAGCGTTAGTTATAACTTAAGTGAAGGTGGCAATCAATGTAACAAAATGGCATAAAGAGCATAAAAAAGAAATAAAGAAAACTGTAGACAAGAGTGCGTGTTTACTTCAGCCACAAAGTGCATAAAACCAGAGGGTCACAAAGCATTAAAACCCTCCGTTCAGCCACACTAAAGCATTAAAACCCTCCGTTCAGCCACACCAAAGCATTAAAACCCTCCGTTCAGCCACACCAAAGCATTAAAACCCTCCGTTCAGCCACACTAAAGCATTAAAACCCTCCGTTCAGCCACACTAAAGCATTAAAACCCTCCGTTCAGCCACACCAAAGCATTAAAACCCTCCGTTCAGCCACACCAAAGCATTAAAACCCTCCGTTCAGCCACACTAAAGCATTAAAACCCTCCGTTCAGCCACACCAAAGCATTAAAACCCTCCGTTCAGCCACACTAAAGCATTAAAACCCTCCGTTCAGCCACACTAAAGCATTAAAACCCTCCGTTCAGCCACACCAAAGCATTAAAACCCTCCGTTCAGCCACACCAAAGCATTAAAACCCTCCGTTCAGCCACACTAAAGCATTAAAACCCTCCGTTCAGCCACACCAAAGCATTAAAACCCTCCGTTCAGCCACACTAAAGCATTAAAACCCTCCGTTCAGCCACACCAAAGCATTAAAACCCTCCGTTCAGCCACACTAAAGCATTAAAACCCTCCGTTCAGCCACACCAAAGCATTAAAACCCTCCGTTCAGCCACACTAAAGCATTAAAACCCTCCGTTCAGCCACACTAAAGCATTAAAACCCTCCGTTCAGCCACACTAAAGCATTAAAACCCTCCGTTCAGCCACACCAAAGCATTAAAACCCTCCGTTCAGCCACACTAAAGCATTAAAACCCTCCGTTCAGCCACACCAAAGCATTAAAACCCTCCGTTCAGCCACACTAAAGCATTAAAACCCTCCGTTCAGCCACACCAAAGCAAGCGTCATACAGAAGCCAGCACAGAAAAGCCTGAAATACACTCTTTGAATACAGAGTCCCGATTGTCTGTGCCACATCGAGCCGCGGTGCAACACAGCCGCCAGCCGTGTTATTATGTTGTGTTATTATTATTTTCAAAGTACTTCACCGCCGCTATCAACCACACAAAGTGTAATTTCGGCCAGCGCCCAATCGGCCAGAAACCAAGGTATACAATCGATGCTTTAACAATGGATGACTCGGCACCGTTCCCCAAATAATGACAGTTCTATCGCAACGCTAACTGACAACGGCTAGCAACGCTTAACATTTAACGACCAGCCACATCAAGGTGTGAGCACACCAAAGCGTGCACTCGCACCAGCGGAACGCGAGCCCAACGCGCAGACTGTGTGTTTCGCCCACCAAAGGGAGCGACCGGGGCGTCAACTCACAGCTCACAACGCGAAAGTGTGGACACACTTTGACTGTAATGCAACAGCCTCAGTGTACTCCTTAGACTGACATCGCTCTACGCGATACACCGCTTTGACAAACACAACATGAACCTTTATCGCACAGAACAACCAACAAGTATCACAATTCAATGTACGTCTACACTAAACTCCGACAGCTACGGTCGTTCACCAGAGACAACATTCAATCCCACGACAGCGAAATATTAAAACAAACACAAACTAAATTCACGCGACTGCAATCACTCAATCAAAACTCATATCAATAATCATAGCTTGAACCTCAACGGTCAAGATCATTATATTATATTATACATTTTTACACAGACACACCCGTCCGTGTTCCCATGTCACACAGACCATGAAATGTGTATGTGTTAGCGTGGACTAACCTGAAGCGCGTATGAACGTATATTATATTTTAAACAGAGAGGCAAAGACGTGATGTATGTATTCCACTCAACAGTAGGTCTAAATATATTCACAAATACACCTTACTGGATCCTCGCTGTGTCAATGACGGTCATTGCACCACATACACCACAACGAATTTGAACACAAGTTTACTCGAACAGAAAGTGGACCGTTCTATAACAGTAGGATGATTTATAACTGACGCGTGTAGCAGGATCCCTGACGGTCGACTGATACAGAAACGTCTAACTACTTTCTATTTCAGCCAACAATCATGCTCATTCAACAGTATTCACAGTCACGTTCTTAGAAGAAATCGTTATAACTTGCTTTAGCTCAGAACACACCAATGTCTCGCCGTGTCCATAATAAACACAATAAAATGAACGCCAATTTAAGGGTAAGCATTCACTTCATTAATGTTTCCAAAACAAATCCTAAGCTTTCTTCCGCCTTAAAAACAACAAAAAATGTAAAAATAAACAAAAATAAAACAAAACAAAAAATACATGAAGGGGGGGGGGGGGGGGGATGATACAACTGTACACGGTTTACAGGTGGTTAATGTGACGTTTGCTTGGCATTGCATGGCTGTTCAAACAGCCCATTCCACCTAACGGCCGCATCCCACCAGACCAGAACGTCTGTTCTTTATGTGCAGCTTCCCCAGAACTGCGGATACGCAGCGACATGTGTGTGAATTAATAAAATAATTCAAACTCGCCTCGCGCGCAGAAACTGAGTCTAAATCCGCTTCTGGGTCGGCTTTGCACTCCTGCTAGCTCGCCATGTGTCGTATCTGATCAATGGACAGGATGCCACCGTCGGGACAGAATGATGCAATTCAGACAGTCCAGCAAGGTTTAACATTGGTACCTTTATTGCAGAATATAGTTGAACATGGTTTAAGGACAAAAGGGAAAAGAATGGGGTTTGGGAGAGGGAGAATACGGGGGACAGCACACAGAGTGGACAGGGGAAAGAAGAAGGGGCGGGGTGCTTCCTTTGTCTGTCCTCTTATACGGTCCTTCACATGAGTGTCTGTGTACATGCACATACGGTCTGGTCCTTATTATGTGTGCGGGAGCCATGTATATGCGCTCAGCTTTTGACCTGTCCAACCACAGGTTCGAGATTGTTTAAACATCTCCATATTTGGATATTTGGTATCATAGCTTTGCGTGCGTGTTTGTGCATGAGTCGTGCGTGCTAGTGCATGTGGCGTGCGTGTGGGGTACATCCTGTTTGAGGGGTCCCTCATGAGATCATCCATATTGTGCAGATGTATATGTGTAGGTGTGTGTGTGTATAGGCCTATGCTACGCGTGTGTGCTGCGTGTGTGAGGTGTGTGATGTGTGTGTGTGTGAGAGGTGTGTGTGTGGATGTGTGTGTGTGTGTGTGTGTGTGTGTGTGTGTGTGCGTGTGTGAAGTATGCGTGTGTGAAGTACGCGCATGAGTTCATTGTGTATGTTGATGCATCTGGTTTAACTTATGGCTGACAGCCTGTGGGTGCCGTGCATGTGACCCTAGGTCCCGGGCCCTCGTGTGGTGTTATCATATGACCTGTGTGTGTGTGTGTGTGTGTGTGTGTGTGTGTGTGTGTGTGTGTGTGTGTGTGTGTGTGTGTGTGTGTGTGTGTGTGTGTGTGTGTGTGTGTGTGTGTGTGTGTGTGTGTGTGTGTGTGTGTGTGTGTGTGTGTGTGTGCGGTCCATGTGACTCCCATTGGAAATGCATTGTGAGTTTGTATCAGTCATGCATCAGCTATACATCAATCTGTTGTGAAGGTGTGAGTCAGGCCTTAAGGCTCATACATAGTCTGGATTTTCGGTGGTTAGGTGACCACCGAACTACAACATGACGTCACGAGCCGCGGTGAAGAGTGTGGTGTATTTTCACACCTAAAACTCACTAAACCGTAGTAAACTCTAGAGAGATGAACTAGGCTAAAGCAAACTTGTAGAGTAGTGAAAAACCTCGTCAAAAAGCATCAGATCGGATCGGAGAAACACAGGCAGAGAGATGAACTGAAGATCCATGTTGACCATTTATTGAATCAAAGACAGAGTCCAGAATGACAAAAATAGCATAGCTTCCCCGTAGGCCTTGGTCGGCCCACGGGAGCTCCCAGCAGACTGACCACTGAGCCAGCTAACACTGAATGATTTTCACATTGACAACATTGACATGATATACTTTTGCATACTGAGTTGAATACAGGAAGGGTGGAGTGAAGATTTACATAGCCATTTGGTTAGCAGACAGCTGTGTGTTTTGATTCACACCTGTGACTTCAAGCAGTATAGAACAAAGGCTTAACCCCAGGGTACTTCATGAGAACCCCTATGTGTTTGCTTCTCAAACCCCAAACTATTCTGACCAGACAGTGTGGCTCCACTTAACCTGCATCAAATTAACACAGAGACCCAAATAAACTGTGACCTATTAATGTATAGTGTAGTTATTGACAGAATATAGCATTATGGCTATATGGACTATATTTACGATTCCACACTCCCCCCTTATGACAATCACAAGATTGGCATACAGACAAATACATATAGTCCATATTCAACTGTAGTACACCCCCCTTTTGACTCCATCACAGCCTACCGAACATCAGGAAAAACAACAACAAATGACAACATTACACAAAGTTCCCAAAATGATTACAACTGGTTCAAATTACATGTTTACGTTCTTCTAAATGATTCTTCTTCACATCCATACAATCTCATCAATGTACACCTAGCATCACTTTTCGACACTTCACGACACTCACAATACCCTGTCTGTAACTTCAAATCACTTTTTTTAAACGAATTTCACATAACCTTATGATCAATGATAGAAATGAAACTTTAAACATATACTGACATTAAAATCACAACAATTCCGTCTTAACCCCTTTGTTTCACTTTGAAACTCCCACTTTTGTTGGAATAATTATTGGCCTTCAATCTTAATAACTAAACACCCAGTTTAATATGATATTAAGAGTAAAACATAGCCATAACCTTCATTTTCAAATAAGTTTTTCGGACATGTTTGATAAATTCATTCATATTTTGAAACTTCTCCTCCAAAGGCTTGGTGAGCGCGATGCGGGGAAGGGAGTGAGGCAAAATAAGTCCGATGCCAATATGATCCTAGCCAGAGGCCACCTCCTGCTTCAGACTAACAAGTCACAGTTCAACTTAACCAGGGTACTATCGGGTTACGTTACTTATCCTGACCCTAACATTTCAAGTAACTACTTGATGAACGCTAACTCCCTCACGTTTAAAGGCAAAAGTTCTCTCAATAATAACAAAAGAATCTTTGCACGTCGTGGCACCCTAACTGCCTCTAGTTGACATTATCGTAAACTAAATTTAACACGAGAAAAGAATAATCAGCTCTACTAATTCTAAGACGATTTTATACTGAAGCGTATGAGAGGGGCACCGGGATCTCGGCCGTCTGACACAGAGCATCAATTAATCTCAATAAAGCTAAAATTATTTAAACATTCTCCAAATTACCCCATAGACTCTATTTCTTGAATCAACTTCTTAACTAATTTAAATTCGACAAAACACACAAACATCAACGTATGCCTACATATACGCTGAATAGACTCACATTTAGACATACTTTTTGAATACAGATAAAGACTGTTGAATCTCTCCATCTATTATTAATAAACTTCTTATAATGTCGCATTTTTCATTGTCTCACCTCGTGTCCGTTTCAGCCATGCGTGGTCAACCTGAGGCTGCATGAAAGTTGCTGTTGAACTCACACCGCCGTCGCCGCTCTGCTTCCATTGTCCCATCCAACACAGCACCATACTCCCCCCTCCAGACATTATATGAATATGAAATATCACATAAATGACTGGAAAGAAAAACATGAACGCACGTGTAGC